>NW_012267391.1:2283302-2315933 GCF_000151885.1 Dipodomys ordii
CCCAGGCCCAGAGTTCAGGCCCCACGACCGGGCCCCCCCCCCCAAAAAAAAGAGAAGAAAAGAAAAGAAAATTTCGACGATTAGATGGCTATAGGTCTGTAGGTTCATTTCTGGGTTTTCAAGTCTATTCTATTGGTCCTGGGGTCTGTTCTTGTGCCAGTACCAAGCTGTTTTGATTACTATGGCTTTGTAGTAGAGTTTGAAATTTGGTATTGATATTCCTTCAGCACTGCTCTTTCTGTTAAGGATCATTTTTGCTATTCGGGGTCTTTTATTGTTCCATATGAATTTTTGGATTGCCTCTTGTATTTCCTTGAAGAATGAGGTTGGAATTTTGATAGGTTTCGCATTGAATTTGTAGATAGCCTTGGGAATTATTGCCATGGGAAAGTTTAATTTTTATCCAGAACTTTAATCTTTATTTCCCAAAGTAAGTGAGGCTTAAATTCACTTTTATTACTAAAGTTCATTCTCATATGGGATCTGAATTATTCTTCATTTCCCTTCACATTCTCACATAGTGATGTTACATACTCACATTTTTGTTTTGAATTTTATAAAAGAATATTTTCCTTATAATTCAGATTAGATAGGTGCAGTGCACTTTGGATTCCACTGCAGTTGAATAAAGCAGTAATATAGTTTTCAGTTCATTTATTTAGTATTCTATAGTAGAATGGAGTCTAAAGTGTAGAAGCATTTTGTTTTCTTTTTATGTTGCATCAGTGACTGAGTTGGAATAAGGCCATCCATGCATGCGTGGGATGAGTTCAAGGACCTACCAGTCCCATCTCTTTGCAGTAATCAAAAAATTCAGCAATACTGGAATGTAATTGCTAATTATAGAAAAACTCTTCTATTCTTCTATGACTGCATAGTCATAATAATTATTAGAGTATTTTGTTGAACTTGTGCCACAAGTACTATGAACATTTTAGGAGATAAACTCCTACAAAAAATACTCAATTATTTGTCATTACATTCCTCGTTCTGTAGATGACAGAACCTGAAGTAATTGGTTTAGGATTTTTCTGAATTATAGAAATCTTTACTATTTTCATATTATATGCACAATTATTTTAAGATTTTTGTGAAATATGAAAGGAAAATATAGAGTATTTCATATAAGCACTGATATATCTTATAATAATTAGAGGTTATTAATTTAAAAACTATCATGCCAAATTTCCAGAGTTGTTCAGTGTTATATGTTTAAATCCCTTATTTAGGCATATTTAATTGGCTGGAAGGGAGTATAATTCAGGGAGTGGCCTTGTATTTTTCAGATTATCATTTCAGTTGGGATTTATTACATGTTAAACAGAAATTTGAATGCATACAAGTGCATTCAACTTTTAAAAAACAGAAAGCTACAATTAAATGAGCCATTCTGCCATCATTGGCTATAATTAAATGAATATGAGGAAAAATTAGACTTCTGAGATTGACATTAAACATTCAAAAGAAGGGAAGGATGGAGATTCAAGTTTCAAGTCACTATCTCAGAGCTTTTATCAAAATGTCTTCTCCCTCACCCCATTTTATCAAAATATCTTCTTCCTTACCCCAGTTAGAATGGCCATTATCAAGAAGGTTAACAGGCAGGGATGTGGCCAAAAGGGAACTCTACCACTGTTGGTGAGAGTATAAACTTATTCAATCACTCTGGAAGGCAGTATGAAGGTTCATCAGAAGACTAAACATAGAGCTTCCCTATGACCCAGCAATTCCACTCCTGGGCATTTATCCAATAGACCACAAACAAGGCCACACTAAAGTTACCAGCACAACCATGTTCATTATAGCATTGTTTACCATAGCCAAGATATGGATTCATCCCAGATGCCCCTCAGAGGATGAATGGATCAAGTAAATATGGTATGTCTACACAATGGAATCCTATGTTTCCATCAGAAAGAATGGCATTGTCCAATTCATAAGGAAATGGAAAGACTTGGCAAAAAACATATTAAATGAAGTAAGCCAGACCCAAAGAAATAGGTTATATGGTTTCCCTTATTTGTGGTAGCTAGAACGTGCCAATAAATCTACAAGTAAAGAAACTGTATGGCAAAAAATTAAACTGGGATATGATAATTATGCTGGTCTCTAGGCATTCACACAGTGACACCAAAGGAGGATATTCTTATCAGAATAGCACAAAAACACAATATCTATGTATATCTGATCATATGAAATAATATTTATTGAAATGAACTCCAGGAAATGGAAACAAGAAGTTTTTTCCCTTTGTCTTTAGCTTATCTGTCTTTGGGATTAGAAGGGGGCACAGAAATTGTGGGTCAACAAAGAAACATAGGTCCCATGGTTTCCCTTATTTGCAATATCTAGTATATGTATGAGTCAAGCGGAAAAGGTCAGATAATGTGATGTTAGGAAAATGAACCCTTAGATATATATTTTAACACTTTTTTCTTTCATGCATTTGTTTATAACGCATTTATAAGATTATCTCTTTGTTGCTTTGTATGTCCCTCCCCCACAGTATAACCCCTGCTTTCACTATATTTGATGTCAGTATAACTTGTGGAGGAGATGGGGAAAAACAAGTCGTTTAAGGATACAGGTGGACCTGATGCAACAATGAGAAGTACAAGGTCATGTCGAAAACGAGCTTTACAACATTGGTGGGGGGGAGGGGGGAAGATTGGATGGGGGGGAGGGGAGAGGTAGGGAAAAATAAAAGATAAAAAAGAAATTGTGGGTCAAAGGGTGAACAAATGCACTGGTGGTACTCACTAGACACTATGTTGAAAATGATAATTTGTGTGTGGGGATTGGAGGGAAAAACTGGGAGAGAGCAAAGGAAAGACTGACAATGTTCAAAAAGAAATGTACTCTTTTGTCTGACTTATATAAGTATAACCTTATGTACATCACCTTTACAATAGCAATAAAATGCATTAAAATATCTTCTCTTACTCAGTTGTTAAATATTGATGAATTTTGCTTTCTTTTATACTTTTTGCTTTCCTTTATACTTTTATATTGGCTAATGGTCAGAAGTAAAGAAAAAGAGCTCAGTAGGCCACCAGTATTTATGAAGTGACTTCATGGTTACCTATTGGCTTTCACCCTTTGTTTTTATGAACCAGTTTTCTTTACTAATATGATTTTTTTTCTAGCTCTGCACACTTCACTACAAATTACATAATTTTACTCTTTTTGACAGCTGAACAAAATTCCATTGTGTATATCTACCATTTTTCCTTGATCTATTCATTTGTTTTTAGGGCCCTTGGCCTTGGCTATTGTAATTGAACAAAACCTTATTAAAATTATTATTGTTATTATTATTACTATTATTCAGTACAAAGGGGTTACAATTTCATAAGTCAGGTCATGAGTACAATGCTTCTTGGTCAATATAATCTCTTCCTTTGTTCTTGCTTATTTTCTCCCTCCTATACCTACTCTCCAGTTACATAGTTCCTTTTTTTGCATCATGTACATTGAATAGAATGACTGCATTTGCTCACTCTTCCTCCCTCCATTCTTGTGGCCCCTTTGGCAGCTTCCCAAAACATGTTTCCACTTCTACTTTATCATTTTGATAAACAACACATTAGTTGTTAAGAGGAGAATGTTGTTGAGAGGAGTTATACCTTTGGGTTCCTCCCCTAAGTATACCTTTTTTTATTCAGTTTGTTTGTGTGTAAATTCTTTGAGCCCTGAACAGACACTTTCTGAAAGAAGTACAAATGGCCAGCAAATACAATAAATACTCAACATCCCTAGCCATAAAGAGAATGAAAATCAGAGATTCCACTTAGTCTAGTCAGAATGGGTAGTATCAAGAAATGTACTTATTACTTTACTTATGTGACTGTAACTCCTCTGTACATCACCTTGACAATAAAAAAGTTAAACAAAAAGAATCTGAACAACATGAATGCTGATGTAGATTCAGAAAAAATATGGAACCCAAATACACTGCTATTTGGAATGTAGATTATAGTACAACCACTATGGAAACCAGTATGTAGGTCCTTAAAAAATTAGAAATAGGACTATCCCATGACCCAGCAATAGCATTCTTAGGCATTTGCCTGAAAGTATATAAGTCAGGAAACAAAAAAAGGCACCTATGCACTTACATTCATTGCATTGGTACTCACAATAGTCAAGTTATGGAATCAGAAAAGCTTTATGGAAAATTACAATGGGTTTGGGCCTGAATCAAGGGGTTTCTGACTCTAAAATAAATGCTTTGTTCTAAAGATAGTAAGGTAGATAGGATAAATATAACAGATGAATAATCATAGAAACGTAAATGGATTTAAAAATGTAGAAACTGAAATTTGCTTGGGAAAATTAGAAGATAATGATACCATACACTGCACTAGGAATCATTTCTTTAAGCTTCGCTATTATTGTTAGATGTTGACTTAATTTGCATAAAAATGTTTATTGAATAGAATACTTCCTAAAGTAGAATATATCAAAAATCTCTAATGCATAGAGAATACATCTGAAAGGTTTTTTTTTGTTTTATTTTGTTTTTTGTGGGGCTTGAACTCTGGACCTAGGCCCTGTCCCTCAGCTCTTCAGTTCAAGGTTAGCACTACTACCACTTGAGCCACAGCGCCACTTCCAGTTTTCTGGAGCTAAGGGTCTCATGGACTTTCCTGCCACAGCTGGTTTTGAACCATGATCCTCAGATCTCAGCCTCTTGAGTAGCTAGGATTACAGGCATGAGCCACCAGCGCCTGGCTTCATTTGAAAGTTAAATAATATGTGGACCCTTGTTATAATTATATAATTGTTATGTTTTACTAACTTTTATTATGAAAATAATGTAAAATGGTATAATTAATTCCTATATTACCCCAAATCAATGATTTTCAACATACTATTTTGCTGAATATTTTAAGAAACCTCCGGTATTAGATTATTTTGCCTATAAACATTTAACTCTGTTTCCAATGATGAAAGCTTTATATAAAATGATACATACTGTCATTCTTAATTAATAGAAATTTTTATCTTCTAATACACAGTTGGCATTCACAGTTTCCTAATGGCTTCAAAATATATATTTCAAAATATCTTATTAGCATATATAAGTTATATACAGGAGTTTCTATTTGATATTTTATATATGCATACAATATACTCCAATCAAACTTATCTTCTCCATCATTATCCCTCTTTTTAAAAACATTTCCAACTGTTTTTTATCACTGTGGTATTTCATACATGCATGCCTATTGTCCTCTGCTTCTCATCTTCCCACCTCTTTGTTCAACTGCTTCATTAGAGATTCATTATATTTCAATTTTACTAGTTATCTATCACTTTCTTTGCCTTGCTCTCTCTCCCTAATCTTCCACAAACAGTCACAGAGTTATAATTGTGATGTCGGTATGCTCATTATCTATCTATCTATATGTATATCTTTGCAGTCTGGAGTACCCAAATGATTGAAAATACATGATGTTTGGATTTCTAAACTTGGATTATTTTGATCAATATCATGATCCCCCACTTTCAATCATTTTTCAAATGACACAATTTAATTTTTCTTTGTGGTTGAGAAATGTGTATCTGTGCCCTATTTTCTTATCCATTAATCAGTGTTTTAGGTGATTCTGTATTTTGAATAGAGTTTCAGTAGAGCTTCAATAGGTATAAGGCATCTCTCGTATATTTTATGAGTCCCACTAGATCAACTGAGTATAAAAGAAAGTGTAGAAAAGGAGTAAGCAGGATAGAACACAAAAATGACAGAACATATAATGTATGTATCTATATTAACACTGACTGTTAATGGTTTGAATTCTCAGATCAAAAGACATAAGATGTCTTTTGGACTAAAAGCAATACCTGAACAATTTTTTGCCTACAAAAATGATATCTCACTGATAAAGACAAATAAAGGCTTTTGGCAAATGAGTGGAAAGGATTTCTAAGCAAACAGACCTCAAAAGCAGACAGGAGAAACTATATATCTGAAAAAAATATATTTTAAACTAAAAATAGAAAGAGAGGGAAAATGTCACTTTATATATCATATCATGAACTTATTCTTTCATGTATTTTCCTGTTTCTTTATGTGTTCCTTTTTCAGTGTAGATGATTCATTTAAGTATTTTCTGCAAAACTATTTTAATGGTCATGAATTCCTTTAGCTTTTGCTTACCATCAAAGGTTTTTATTTCTCTTTCAATTATGAAGGATAGCTTGGCTGGATGCACCAATTTATGTTGACAGATGATTTTATTGGAGTATTGCATTATGTCCTTCCATGCCCTTCTTGCTTTTAGAGTTTATATTAAGAAATCTGCTCTTATTCTTATGGGTTTGCCTTTGTAGGAGACATCACATCTCCTTTACAGCTTTCAATATTACTTCTTTGTTCAAAGCTGAGTGCTTTCAGTATAGTATTTCTGGGGTGTTTCTTTTTCTGATTATGCCTGTTTGTTGACCAAAAATCTCTTATATTAGAATGATTTCTATTTCCCTCTATGCCTTTAGGTTATAACTTCTCTACATATAAATCATGTACTTCAACTTTTAATGGTTTTCTAGAGGTCTTAAATATTTTCTTAGTGGTTTTTAATTTCCTTGGTTGATCTAACTCCTCACTTTAGCTTAAATTTTTTGATACCCTATTTTTAACCTGTTTAGATCTATTAACTAGTCCTTCAACTGAGGGTTTAAAAACAATTTTTTTATTGTGAGAATACCGTACAGAGGAGTACATTTCTTATCAAGCATTGTTGCCTCCTCTTTGTTTCCCCTTCCCATCCCTTCCCATACTCCTCCCCTCCTCCCACCCGATCCTCCCCCCACCCCCCACCAAAGTTGTGAAGTTCGTTTTTCGACATAACAGTCTTGTACATCTTGTACATTGTTGCAAGAGGTCCACCTGTATCCCTAGTTAAACGATTTGTTTTTTCCCTTCCCCTCCACAAATTATAGCAACATCAAATACAGTGAAAGCGTGGGTTTTACCATGGGGGAGGGACGTACAAAGCAACATAGAAATCATCTTATAAATATGTTAGAAACAATTGCATGAAAGGAAAAAAAACAAAAAAAACCATTTGAATACTTATCTTGGGGTTCATTCCCCTAACATCAACTTATCTGACCTTTTCTGCTTAACTCAGACATATACTAGTGATTGCAAAGAATGGAAACTATGGATGCCCCTCAGTAGATGAATGGATCAAGAAAATGTAGTATATATAAACAATGGAATATTATGCCTCCATCAGAAAGAATGACATTGCCCCATTTGTTAGGAAATGGAAAGACTTGGAAAAAATTATATTAAGTGAAGTAAGCCAGGCCCAATAAAAACAATTTTTTAAGTTGAAGTTGTTGGATTCTTCATTTCACAGATCTTAATTTTTTAAGATTTCTTTTTCTTTCTTCCTTTCCTTCCATCCTTCTTTCATTCTTTCCTACTGTCTTTCCTTCATTTTTGTCTTTCTTTCCTTTTTTTCTTTTTCTCTTTTCTTCTTTATTTCCTTCTTTCCTTTTTCCTTTACTGGAGCTTAAACTTAAGAGCCTCACACTCATTTGGCTTGTTTAGTTGGGTCTGTACTACTTGAGCCATGCCTCCAGCTTAGCTTTTTGCTGGTTAATTGAAGATGGAATCTCATGGGATTTTATGCCCTGGCTGATATTAAACTGTGACCTTCCAGGTCTTAGCCTTCTAAATAGCTAGGATTACAGGTACGATCCCCTGACTCCTACTACTTTTTTAAAAGAGTTCTACATTTTTATTGAATTTTTGAAATTTCTTTTTCAAAGTCCTTTATTGTGGTATGGAGCATATTGTGTTTTTCTACTGGGTCTTAAGTGTGTAGGGAAAAATGTTTTGTTGGTGGCTTCAGTCTCCTTTTCTTTTAGTTGGGATTTCTCAGAGGTTATTTAAGACCAGGCAGTGGTAAGGCTGTGGTGCTTTTACTGTTACTAGCTTGGAGCGGGGACACTCAGTAGTACAATCATCTGCAGGGCTTCAAAATGATGAGTGTAGTCCTCTACTCAACTCTGGCTGAGGAAGCTTAGAAAAAAAAGCTATCACAGTTGTTAAACTTCAATTTTAAGATTGTAGCAAATAGTGATATTAACCTAAATCAGAACTATCCTTTGCTCTCTGTTTGGATCACACACACACACACACACACACACCCACACACACACACACACACACACACTCCTTCAGCCTCTGAGTACTCCTGACTAGTAAATGGGAGTCTAGAGATGTCTAGAATAATGTCTACTTGTGTTTGTTTTCAATATGGGAGGGAAGGATTGCCAGTTAAGGCTTCTGAGGTATTGTTCCTGTCAGTCCAACGTTGTTCCTATATAAGTTTGCTTCCTTCACTTTCCATTGTACCATTTGTAAGGAATTAGATTTGGAAAAAATTATATTACGTTAAGTAAGCCAGACCCAGAAAAACATAGATTGCATGGTTTCTCTCATTTGTGGTAGCTAGACTGTACCTATAAATCTATAAGTAAATACGCTGGGTGGTAAGCAAGGGTTACAAATGAATTAACTGAAGTGTAATAGAATGTACAGAGAGTGCAGATGGTGTAATTCTTTAAAAAAACTGAAAGATGAACAAAGTAAGTATCAGGAAATGAGTACTTGCAAGAGGGTTGGATGGGCAAACAGAAGAGGGATAGAAGAATGAAGGGGAAGCAGTGAGAATGCAGGCAAAAAATCCATTGGATATACCACAGAATTGAGAAATAAGGGAAGGGGTGGGTTGAAGCAAGGTGAAGTTGTTGAAGTGGTGACACAGATCAAGATGTATCGTACACAGAAACAACTTTGTTAAATTGCAAACAAATTTCATATATAACCTAAAACAAAGATAAGTCAGGGAAGGGGTAGGTTGGGAGGGGTGGGTGAGAATGTTGAAAAAGTGACATTGGTCAAGATGCACTGTATTCATAAATTGCCTTGGTGAGTGGCAACTACTTAAGTTAATAAAACATATTTAAACCACTCCCTCAAAACAAGAAAAAAAGTCACAGACAAAGGAGGAGGCAACAATGCTTGATAAGAAATGTACTTATTACCTTGCTCATGTAATTGTAACCTCTCTGTACAGTATTTTCACAATTAAAAAACTCACAGTATGCTGTTGTTGTCAGTGCTGGTGTCACTTTTTTCCTAGGTGGGAACTGCCATATTGTCCTTTCTGTCTTACTGTAAAGGTGCTGGCTGTTAGGATCTCTCAGATGCCACTGTGGTCTCAACTTGAGGGCCACTAAGGAGAAGAGATTTTATATATATATATATATATATATATATATATATATATATATATATATTTGTATATATATATATATAATTGTATATATATAATTGCAAAATACTGTACAGAGGGGTTACAGTTACATGAATAAGGTAATGAGTACATTTCCTATTGAGAATTGTTAACCCCTCTTTTGTTTTCCCCCTACCATCCTTTCCCTCCCCACCTCCCCAACTTCTCCCTCCCCTCCCCAAAGTTGTAAAGCTCGTACAACATAGTGTCTTATACATCTCATTGTACAATGGGTCAACCTGTATCCTTGTTTCTGCATTTTGTTATTTTGGGGAAGGGATTTTTCTATTGAAGTCTCTCTGTTACATTTCAGTCCATGGACCAGATACCATGTGAGAAATCCAGGTGTGGGCCTCTGGACTCATAATTGAGTCTGAGCATCTGGTATGTTGTTTGGATGATTCTCATTTTATGGTGGAGTCTGTCTACCTCTGGATCTAAGGTAAAGTTTCTTGCTACAAGAGTCTCTGTGCCTATAAGGAGGTTGCTCACTATCCATGAAGCTCAGGATCAGCAATGGAGTCTGTTGCTGGTCCCTAGCCTTGCAGTGTGTAGTGAACCACATGAGTGTTCTGAGACGATTGTGGAATATGTTCCCAGACTGCTGTATATGCAGACTGTGAGGCTGCACCTGGACCAGAAACTCTTACTGGGGCCTTTATGCCCCAAGTATGTGAATCTAAGCTGTTCTAAGTTTCCTGGGGCAGTGGCTGACCATCTAATTTGGTGTATCAGAGAGGAGGGCTGCCAAGTACCATTCTTCTCTGGTCCTCTTAGAACCATGTCCCCAGAAGTATATTGCTTTCTCAAGTCAAAATTCAATGCCCATATATTGCCTTGGGTTGCTTTCTTTCTCAAGCCCTAGTTATATTTACTGTTTGCCCCCCTTATTAAGGATACGACTAAATTATGAGAGACACTAAAGTTCGGATGGTTATTTCCCCAGACTTTATGGGAAATGGGTCTTATAGTATGGGTTTTAGGCTTAAACCAATGTGCTCCAAACACTTTTGTTCCAAATAAATATCCCATGGTACATTTTCTTCCCTAGAATTTCCTACATTCTGTATTTATCTGATTGTATGTTTTTGGTGGTGTTTATGTTCTTAACATTGATATTATTCCTAAATCTATAGTATAAATGATCCTAGAGATAGAGATTTCAGAAATTCAGGATAAATTTGGTTTTGAAGAAAAAGAAATATTAGTTTCTCTTGTTTTACATCATGAATCACATACAATTTGGTTGTCCAATTTTTAGTGCATTTCAAGTGATAGCTTTATCCCTCACTAACATTTTGTCTAGTGGCTAAATCAACCCTCCATTTTGGGTTATGAAATTCTTTTTTTCTTAGACTTCTTTCCATAAGTAATTTTCTTTAACATTAACTTTTTGTTATCTTGACATAGTTCATATGCTGTTTGGTTCATTTGTCCTTTTTTTTAAACAGAATTTCACTATGTAGCCCAAGCTGAATTTGAACTTTCTATGTATGCCAAACTGGCCTCAAATGCACCATCATCCTGTCTCAACCTTCTGAGTGCCAGGATTATAAACATTCACCACTATGTCTGACTCATTCTTTTTAGCAATCTCTAGTAGTGACCAATAAACAATGCATTAGATTCCAAAAAAACAGGTTTGAGGTAGAATCTAAAGGTTAAAGGTATACTGAAATGCATCTGTATCAGAGTATATCAGTTTACATTTCCATTTGCAGTATGAGAGAGTTCTTACTTATCCTACACCTAATATAGAAATATTGTAAAGCTTCTGATTGTAGGACAGTCTCCCTTTGAAGATGGAAAATTTCATAGATTCCCAACATTGACTTAACTCATTTTTATGATTACATTCCTTAGATATGAGAAAATATAACAGATATATCAATTCACTATATTTTCAGTTTTTATTAAACCATAAACCAAAAGCAAAGTACAAATAGTCTATAAACTTAATATAAATTATATTACTTTTTTATTTTAGGTTACTGTAAAGATGGTGTACAGGAGGGTTATAGTTCCATGAGTAAGGGAATGGATACACTTCTTGTCGAACAGTGTTTAATGACTCCTCCCTTCAGGTCAGCCTGGGTAATAGTCAGCCATAGAGACTCTGGAGCTAGAAAGGCTCGGGTTATTCCCTAGTTTCATACTTCAATCAGTTATATAAATTATATTTCTAAGCCTAATAGAATCTTGATATCATTTGTTTAATAGAATACATGGTTATTTTCCGCAATGGAATGGAGCTGCCTTCTGTACGGTTTTTTTTTATATTGATATATAAATTGTGTTATTGTGTGTCAGGTGCATTTTGTCAATAACTTTTTTGGTTACAGAGGCAGAAATACAGCAAAAACTAGCTCAAACAAGACCACAACCATAATGACAACATAAAAAATTCAGTGTTTTCTCCTGATATAGTTGCAAGAAGTTGAAAGTTATATTTAAGAATTGAATGGACAATCATGTGAACTCTGCCTCCCTTGGGTTCTCTGATGATATCTTCATTCTCAGAAGAACTTCCACTCATCCATCTAATGGCAAAGCTGATGTGTGGGAAGCTTCAAGCCAATAGTATCGTGACACATTCAGATCATCTCAGGAAAACAGGAGCACTTGTTCTCTCCTGGTATCTATACCCCATAACCACCATCACCACCAAAAAAGACTCTGATTGTCTGTTCTGATCGTATTTCCTTCTGTACAGTAGTTACTAGAACCTTCAAATGACCAACACAGATTGGACTGCTAACTTCATGGAAAGAAAGCTAACCTTTGATTTGCAGCCCTACCAAAAATTTTCAAAATAAAGACTTCAGATATTCATACCAGTGTGGAGTAACTCAGTTTCCCCACTACTTTCATGTGTTAAAACTACTGAAAAAGCTTTGTTTAGAATATAGCACACCTTTATGCGACACGTCCTTCCCATGATACAAATTCATCATGCACACATTTAGTCTGCTATTGTTCCTAATTTCTTCTTCTTTTCAGTCACACTATAACACTAAATTTCCAGAAAGAAACACAGTCACTAAAAGTAACATGACAGTTCTTAGCTTTAAGGTGTCAATCAGGACACTCTTATATGATTTTAATTTGACTGTCATTATAACGAGAACCTAAAATTAAAATAATCTCAGACAAAAAAATCTAGAATCCTCACTCCCCCAACAATACAGATATTATTTGAAGATTAATCTCTTAAAGTGTAAGCTGGCTTTTAAAAAATATCACTTGCTAACAATTTAAATGTTTTCAATGTGCTAATAAATTGAGTAGCAAATTGACTTCTTATTTGGTAGTTAACGATTTATAAGAGAAAAATTAAATATAAACCTGTATGCCATATCAGAAATGTGAAAGGTTCACTTTAATTTCTTTTAGAATACTTTTCTGAATGCTTTCTGTTGTGTAGTAAGAAGTTTCTACATACCTTGGTATAAATGCTTGCACTTTCTCAATGGGAAGAACTGTGGTAGCTCAATTTTAGTAATGGTAATGAGACTTAGGAGCACATGTTCTTCTTAGTCATTGGGTGATGAGAATGCTTAGTGTGCCAACTTTTTGTAGAAATCAAAGGTAATTTGTCCAAGAGGCTCATTGGTGGCTTAATGCATAGTGCCCCTGGGATCCTGTACAGGTTTTAAGCACAGGCTGAAAGCTCAAACACAGGATGGCTTTGTGCATTGATGCTGCTGAAGAAAGTGCTAGCTATTATATATCTTAGCCATTATTAAATGTCTTGGTATTTAATCTTAAACAATACTTTTAAATTCACTTACCATCTCACTACAGTTGATATGTAAATTTTAAAGCATTTAAAAATCTAAAATTATTACATTTTAGAAGGAATCAAAATAATGCAATGAAAGTGCTTATAAATGCTTGCATAAGCTAGTTCGCATCATGTAAGTGTGAATTCCAACCCTTTCATACTAGTAAAACAACTGTTTCATAAAGCTTAGCTTTGATTTCTACCAAAAAAAAGAAAAAGATAATTCAAAAGCAAAGTCAGAAATTAAATTAAATTAAATTGGGCTTCTAGTGAATAACAATAACAACAACAATAACAACAACAAAACAACAATGACTTATGGCTAGTATTTCCTAGCGCTTTTTTTATTTTAAAATTTAAATTTAGTTTTATTTTTAAAGCTTCCACTGTATTTTCCAGCAGGTGTCACTATAGGCAAATATAAAATGATAAATGAACATACTGTCTGAGACCAATGGTTCCTAGAAAGGAAGAGTGGTGTTATGTGCAGACTTCTCAATTATTATTTTATTTTTGCGGTGGTTGTGATGCTAGTCTGTGAGTATTGTCTTCTGTTTGTGTGAATGCATTCCTAGTTAAGTAATACAACTCAATTGGATGAAGGGAGGCAGCAGAGTGTACTAGAAAGTGGAAAGTTGCAAACAGAAACCCAATTTGGGAGTGGAATATTTATCATTTTAAAGAAGAGAATCTTGAAATCTTAGACAAAAAAGTCTAATTAAAGAAAAATATTTAAATATCATAGCCTTTGGGGAAATTTTCCTAGTGGCCTTAATTAATATTTCTATTATGATTTCTATATGAGATTGCTATCAAAATTAAAGCTTCTGGAGAAGGAAATGTTTTTAAAGTACTGAATGAAATAGTTGTCTTTAGTCTGAGATAGGTATGAGAAAGGAAAAGACAGTGATAATATGATCGATTACCTTGCAATTCAGCTTAGTAGTTGTGTTAGAATTGAATTCATATTATTTATCCTGCAAAGTATATATGATGATACCCCAGTAAAACAACTTGGCTGGCTTCAAACTGCAATCCTCAAATCTCTCATCCTCCTGAGTACCTAAGATTACAGGTCTGAGCTATACCCAGACCAAGAAAAGGAGACAGAGTGATAAGGTACTGGTAATAGACTTATGTTTTTTGAGGGGAGGGGGTGTCATTGTGGGGCTGGAACTCAGGGCTTGGGCGTTGTCACTAAGCTTTTTTGCTCAAGGCTACTGCTCTACTTCTATGAGCCAAAACAGCACTTCCACTTTTCTGGTGGTTAATTGGAAAGTCTCAGGGACTGGGCCAGCCTGGAACTGTGATCCTCAAATCTCAGCTTCCTGAGTAACTAGGATTATAAGCATGAGCCACCAGCACCCAGCCTGGAAAGAGACTTTTAAAGGAGTTATTTTGCTGATTTCAAGGTTTTCCTCTTTCCTGGCAGCTGGAAGTATCTCTGGAAAAATTGTGTAGTTTCTAAGGCAATGTTTGGTCTACTTCTATAGATTAGATTTGGGTGTTAACAAAGTAACTTGTACAATAAATTTTAAAGAAAAAAGTAACAGAACAGAAAGGAGTTTGGAATATCTCTGTACCTTTTGCTCAATATAAAAGGCCTGCATGATTGAAAAATTAGGTTTTATGCAGTTCATTCTTAGGAGAAAAAAGGTGTTTTTTGTGTGTTCAAGTAGGTAAGCAAAAATATGACTTTCTCAATTTTGTAATCAACTCACAGACTCTTAGTTACATTGCTAGTTCCTGTGACTAGGGTTCTCAAGCCTAAAATAGAATACATATCTCCTGACTCACTTCTTTCCCTAGAACATGTTGCCAAAAATAGGGGTACTTTTTGGAATCTGAAAATACATTTTCTTTTTAATAATACTGCCAAGTGTTGACTGAGCCCTGACTCCATACTTGGACTGTATAAAATACTTCACATACATTCTCCAATTATTTCTTTCTTCATTTCTACTTCTTAGGATCTGGGTACTATCCCTTGATTTCATGAATGCAGGAACATATTCAAAGAGACTCACTTGTAGTGGACGAACCTCAATCTTCACAAGTCTAAAAGTTTTACTTTTAACCAGTACATTTCCTTAGCTAAAAAGTGGTGCTGCAGTGGGGGGATACTGGGACTTGAACTCAGGGCCTGGGCACTGTCTGTGAAATGTTATACTCAAGCCTAGTGCTTAAGCGCTTGAGCCACAGCTTCACTTCTGGCCCTTTGGAAGTGACTTGGAGATAAGAATGTCATGGACTTCCCTGCCCAGTATGGCTTCTAATTTTGATCTTCTGATCTTAGCCACCCAAGTAGCTATGGCTAGAGATGTAAGCCATTACAGTTGGCAACAGATTTATTTTTTAAGATGTAAGGAAGCCAAGAGTCTCTTGAGTTAAAGGAACTAGGAATTTATTTTAAGGATTCATTGGATATTTGGATTTTATTTCCTATTAGTTCATCAATTCTCAATTGGCATGCTTTAAAAAATATTTATTTATTTATTTAATCTGTAAGTAGCTGTAACCAGGAGTATCAAGGCAACATGTCAGTTTGTGAGTATAATGCATCTTGATCAATGTCACCCCTTTATTGGTCTCCTCCATCTCTTTCAACCTCACTCATCCCCTCAATTTTCCTAAATCCATTTTCACACACACACACACACACACACACACACACACACACACATATAGTGAATGTTATGATTACACTTGCTCACTTGACATACTTTCGTGTCTTTGAATGACTGGTATACCACTCCTAGGTAGAGTCTGTTTCTATGTTCATCTTGTTTTTCCATAAAGCTGCTCTCCTGTCTTCCTGTGGTCAAGGCTTTTGGAGGGTGAGGTTATCTTTTTAGTGACTATATTGGTCCACATGCAGGCAGTGGGGTATGGGGGGGTAATGTGTCTAATATGAATAAACTTATGTTCAAGCATGACTATGTACTGGCACACATAGATTGTTTACATGTTAAAAATAGTGAGTATAAGTTTTGTTTTAGAAATCATGCAAAATGAATTTGAAAGTTTACATAAAATATCAAAAAAACCTAAACTTTCAAATTTCTCCTTTCTTCAAAGAAAACTATGATGTTTAAACTAATGGATGATCATTGTAGAAATTTTGGAAATGTAAAAAGCATTGGGAGCAATCATAGTGCTGGGAAACACAATTGAATACAATTAACATTTTATTCTTTCTTTCAAAGTAAAGGCCCATCTATATTTTCAATTATGATGGGTAAACCATCATTATGATGGGTAATCTTCATCATGAGTGAAAAATGTAAGTAAAAGTGCATTTTGTATACCTAATCTGCCAAACATCATAGTTCAGAAATGCAGTAGACTGTGGAATATTGGTTGTGACTACCTGGCTGATTAGGAGTTACAGCTCTCTGCCACTGTCTAGCATGGTGAGACAATAATTGTATTACATATGAC
This sequence comes from Dipodomys ordii, assembly GCF_000151885.1. NCBI lineage: Eukaryota > Metazoa > Chordata > Mammalia > Rodentia > Heteromyidae > Dipodomys > Dipodomys ordii. The sequence goes on from NW_012267391.1 coordinate 2,299,845, forward strand.
CAGCTTGGAGACTGATCACAGTTCAAAAGGTGAAGTATAGGAGCTATACAGTGTATCACTTTTACGTTGTCATGATTTTTCATAAGCAGAAAAATCTCTTTATTTTTGAAAAGGGAGTAATCTATTCTCCTTGATTGCCAGCAGCTAAAGCAAGAATACAAATATAGTGACAACAGAGTAATGTGCTCCCAGAATGCTGTATCTGGAGATGGCATTGAGAAAAATTAGGGAGTTTCTAATTTATAGCAGAAAAATCTTAATCCAAACTATTAAAATTGAGGACTGTCTCAATATTCATTTTTTAACTTAATCTTAGTGACTTTGTATCTTTTTAGCTGAGCCTTTTCCTTACCTTAAAAAAACTACTGTTGATTTACAGTAAACAACAACAAAAACAAAAACCCCTACATTTTATGCCTATAATCCTAGATAATCAGGAGGCTGAGATCTGAGGATAGAAGTTCAAATCCAGCAGGAAAATCTGTGAGACTCTTACCTCCAATTAACTAGCAAAAATCTGAAAGTGCACTGTGGTTCAAGTGATAGAGTTACAATCTTGAGTGAAAAAGCTATAGAAAAGCCTCCAGATCTTGAGTTCTAGCCCCAGAACTGACACACAAACTAGCAACAAACATTTGAAGTCCATTGTGATTTATAATGGTAAGATATGGATGCTTACTGTCAGTAGACAAGGCAGGGCTGAAAGTGATTACTTTTCAGACCAACCATGTGTTTTAAACCTGGCTTCTCCTGGAGCCTGTTGGAAGGCTAGTGGAGTATATCATGGAAGAGATTCAGTGCAACTGTGGAACTGCGGAAGTCAAGTGGAAGTGTGAAGTCAAGCAGATGGAGATGATGACATGTGCTGGGAAGAGGAAGGATTCCTACCATCTGGGTCTCTGAGATAGAGTTTGGGCGCAGATGATACATTTTATTATGCCTATTGGAGAGCAAAATGCAAGAAGAAACAAGTTCTTCAAGAGTTGTGGTCTACTGAAACATAAATAACAGCGAACTCAAACTCAACATACCAGGAAAAAAAAACCCAATGTTCCTCTTTGATAAATATTAGGAAATTGTTAAAGGCAATAGATGACAAGAATTCTCCAAGGCCTTGAAACACTTGGACAAATACAACAGAAAGATATGGATTTGCAGGCCTGTTGGGCAATTGATGCTGGAGACTTCACCCAAAGTAAAATGGAAAAATCAACATCAGATTAGAATGGATTGGTAAAATTTGAGGTTTAGTAGAAAAAAAGTTGAATTTAAAATTTCAAATTTGCTCTGTTATACATAACATATATATAAATTACATTAAAACAATATAATATATTATACCTGGCTCTTTTTATTTTTTATATAAATATATTTGTTCTTATTATGTTTCAGTAGTTGTACAAATAGATTTCAATTCAACATGTCAATTTATATTCAAGCCCCACGCCATAGAATGTATGGTAATCAGTATCTTTCCTTCTTCCTTTTTCTGTTTTCTGTGTCCTCCAATCACCTTTCCATTCACCACACAAAATAGTCTTGTGAAGGATGAAATAAAGTTGGGTGCTCCCACTGGTAATTCTAACTACTCAGGAGGCAGAGATCTGAGGATTACAACATGAAGTTTGCCTGGGCAGTAAAGTCCATGAGACCCTTCTCTCCAGTTAACTAGCAAAAACCTGGAAGTGGATCTTTGTCTCAAGTTGTAGAACACCAGCATAGAGTATACAAAAATTCAGGGACAACTCCCAGGGCCTGAGTTCAAGCCCATTACCAACAACTGCCCCATCCTCTTAAACCCCAACATTTATTTCCTTAAAAAAAGTTTTCCTAGGGCTGAGAAGGTGGCTCAGTGGTAGAGTGCTTGCCTTGCATGCATGAGGCCCTGGGTTCAATTCCTCAGCACCACATAAGCAGAAAAATCAGAAATGGAGCTGTGGCTCAAGTAGTAGAGCTCTAGCCTTGAGCTGAAGAGCTGAAGGACAGCACCCCAGAGTTCAGGCCCCATGACAGACCAAAAAAAAAGTTTTTTTAAATGGCTTCTTGAATATAACCTTTATTTATCATTCCTAGCTAGTGATCTTCCTGAACACTGCATCTTGGACAATGAGAATGTAAGGCCCAAAGAGCATACAGGGACTTAGTTAATAGAAATGAGAACAGATTGTCCTAGATCTCCAGATACTTGGAATGACTTTTGTCTACAGTTATTTATGATAATATATATGTGCTTATATATAGATGTACACGTGTATATATGCACACGTGCTATCACTTCCAGGAGCATAAAGCAATTTGATGTTTAGTATGACTTGAAACAAATGTTAGATGAGTATATCTGTGAAGTTGAAAGTAGTATTTGTGATGTGTTGCGAGTGATTCACCAAAGTTAAATCAGCAGTCAATTTACATAGTGTTAGAAGGAACAGAGGAAATGTTGGTTAGGAAGAAAAATCATTCCAAATTTGTAGGGACACTTGGCACAAGATTCTAATGTGAATTTAGGGAAGCATGACTCCTTTCTGAAGTAATGCCTGAGAGGATGACACATTTATTCAACATTCACTTTATCTACCTAATCTACCTTATTATCCAGAGAGAGAGGTGGGGGAGGGGAGACAGAGACAAACAGGGAGAGAGACAGAGAGACAGTGAGACAGAGAGATAGAGATAGAGGCATACAGAGATATTTTAAAGCAGATTTCTACAATTCCCAGAAGAACTGATTTTAAAACATATTTTTCGGCAATGAAAAAAACTCAGAAGATTGAAATTAGGAACTCCTACTTAACTATTTGTGATTTTAAATTTGAAGTGGATCTGTCCATCATTTATTCAATGTTTATTAAACATCATCTTAAAAAAAGAAAAATCTACATACAAACAAACAGCAACAAAAATCACATAGTACATTGTAAGTTCACTAAAAAGAACAGCAACAAAGATAAAACCTCTTGTGTCCCTCTCTGGGGGTTCATTTCACTTAGGATCAGGTTATATGGACATATGTACATAGCTTTTGAGCTTTTCAGCTCATCTGATAAGATTATCCTATATGTATACTAATTATTGCAAATAAGGGAAACCATGAGACCTAAATTTCTTTGGGACTGGCTTACTTTACTTAATATTATTTTTTCCAAATCTTTCAACAACAAATGGGGCAATGTTATTCTTTCTGATGGAGGCATAAAATTCATATATGTATATATGATAGATATATATGATATATATATGTGATATATATATATGATATATATGTGATATATATGTGATATATATATATATCACATTTTCTTGATCCACTCATATAGTGAGGGGCATCTGGCTTGGTTCCATATCTTAGCTATAGTGAATAACGCTGCAATGAGCATAATTGTGCTACTAGTTTTAGTATGTCTGTGTAGTACAACCCCTGTTGTCACTGTATTTGATTTCACTGTCCTGCATCTTGTATATCCATTTTTCTGATTTGGGGAGGGGAAGGGAAATAACAAAATGCTGAAATAAGGATACAGGATGACCCATTGTAACCATGAGAAGTACAAGACAGTATATTGGAAATGAACTTTACAACTTTGGGGGGGGGTGGGAGTTGGGGGAGGGAAGGCATAATGGAACAACAAAAAGAGAAGGGGTAACAGTGATCAACAAGTAATGTACTCATTGCCTTATTCATGTAATTGTAACCTCTCTGTGCAGCATCTTTACAATAAAATAAAAATTTTAAACATGTAAAAAAAAGAAAAATCTAGAAATATCAGCTAAATTCGAGATATTGTGCTAGGACTTGAGCATTTATGAGCAAATATTGCTGAGGGATGCTTAAGTTATAAAACCATCTCAAGTTAGAAAATGAGCATTAAATTGAAAATAAGAAGGAAAGCATTTACCTTTGTCTTTTACCTTTACTTGTTTATTTTCTCCCATCTTCCTTGAGCCTGAGGAGGAAAAAAGGAAGAAATTTCAACACCCTGTTTATGAAACGAATTTTCCCTCATATATGGAAGCTAGAATTAGCCTGTAAACCTATAAGTAACTATGTTGGTGCTATGCAAGTATTTACAAATGTATGAAGTGAAATGTGGTAGATTCAAGGGAGACTTCAAATTGTGTAATTCCTTAGAAAGGCAAGGTCAATGCCCAACAAAATAAGCACCAGGAAAAAGGTACTTGCAAGTGTCAGAGGGAGAGGGGAAGATGAATGAAGAGAAGAGCTATGGGGAGAATGAAGGCAAGAATTCCATATATATCCTACAAAATTAAAAAAAGTAAGCAAAGGGATGGGTTGGGCTGGATGAGAATGTTGAAAAGGATGACATTGATTAAGGTGCATTGTACTCATAAACTGCTTTGTTAAATGGCAACCCTTTGTACAACTACTTAAAGATAGTAAGTTTTTTAAAAAAGGAGAAAAGTTTTGATGAGAGAATTTTGTTCAGCTCTATAAGTACAGTGCCAAACATAATGTTTAAAAAACAATAAATGAAGGAATGAATGAATAATGATTATCTATACAATGATGTGTTCAGGAATCCAAATTGGTGAATAATAGTATTTCCTCTGCAGAAACAATTAAAATATTATCCATCAACATCACCTCTTCAGATGGCAGAAAGCAAATGTCATGTTGGGAAGACCTCCTGTGATGAATTCTCCCCAGCTCTGTCCAACTGAGCTTCACTTGCTAAGTTGCCAAGTCATTCTATCTCTTGCCATTGCCATGTTCTTTCTCAAGCCTCAAGCCTCAGCCACTTCTGCTCAATCCTGAGCTCCAGACCAGTCCCTCCTTTCAGGCCATCCCTCTTCTCTTCCTCGCTCCACATAGCAAAGACACTCACACATGCTGTTTCCTATTTAGCTGACTTCACATGTAGATCCCCTAAAATGAGGACAGGCAACACTACATGGCCAGTCAAGACATGGCTGTACTTCACCGTGTAGGCTGACTGCTTGCTATGGACGTCATTCTCTTTCTATCACCTGTTTATCCACCTGTTCTCAAAAACTGGTGTCTTAGGAAACAGTCCATTAAACTAATCTCTGGTGAGGTGCAACACATTGATAATGACAGTCTTTCCCAGGGGAAAGATGCCCCAAAGTAATCTTGCAGTAGAATCTTGGGCTCTGGAGTAGACTGATGAAATGTTATATGGTTGTTCTTGGTACTAATCTTTGATCAGGAACAAGCAAAAGCAGCTGGGCTCCAATGGCTCACACCTGTGATGCTAGCTTCTCATGAAGTTGAGATCTGAGGATCCTGCTTTGATGCCATCCCAGGTGAGATATTCCAGGTCACTCTTATCTCCAATTAACCACCAAAAAAGCTGGAAGTGGAGCTGTGGCTCAAGTGGTAAAGCATTAGTCTTAAGCAACAATCCCTTAAGGAGAGCACCCAAGCCCTGAGTTCAAACCCTACACTGGCACATGCAAAGAGGTTAGGAACACGCAAAGGTGGTTGATCATATCTGGCCTGCAGAATGTGATTCCAGTCACACATTCATTCATTTATCAGAATTATGTATTAGTTTTAAGATGGACAGAGTGTTAATTCTAAGTGTTAGAAAAGCTGAAAGACCAAACAGGGTATCAGATATAAACTTCAAAATTAACAGTAGTGGGGAGCTGCTAATACCCCTAGAACTAGAAGAAAGTGTAATAGCCATGACAAAAAGCCACCTGGGACTACCTGATGGGAACTCATATCACAGAGGACACAGAGCTAACACCAAAGATGGAGAGATGGAGAGACTTCTCTAATCTGTGTTGGGTTTTCAAATTGATTTTCACTGTCTCACACAGGCCAGTTAGCAAGAACATCTGGGATTAGAGTTGCAGTAGATCTGAGAACAAATAGGAAAACGACCAGCACTGCTGTCTTAGTTGCTTTAATGCCACCTGCTTATTTACAGAGGACAAAAAGATTCAGAGCCATTATTTGCTGAATGTTGTCCCATTTGCAATTAGTAGAGCTTAGTCTGAAACTTGTTGAGGATGGGAGATAATAATTCAAACAGGATGTCATTTAATTTTTCTGGCATGTCTATAAAGTGCTTTCCTTACTCTGGTAAATTTGCTGTCAAAGCCAAGGGATCTAACATTAAAAGAAAAGAAAAGTTGGATACTTTTTCTAAGCCATTGAAGATTATAGGCAAATCTTCAGATGAAGGCTAGTGAATCCTGTGGCATTGTTTCATATCTATTCCCACTTTCTTCTCTGCATTAGCTTTCTAATAAAGTAAGCGTAAGAGATGCTAAAGGGTGTTTTTAGTGGGTGGCTGAGAAATCCTTGGGGCTAAATGTGCTCCCAGCGCATGCCCACATGGAAGATATGTAAGAATACTTCTGGACGCCATTTGAAACTGAACTCTGTTTATGTACCCTGCTACATTTTACATGAATGCCATTAATAATGTGGTAGGGCTGGGAAGGTGGCTCAGTGGTAGAGCGCTTGCCTTGCATGCCTGAGATCCTGGGTTCGATTCCTCAGCACCACATAAGCAAAAAGAAAAAAGCCGGAAGTGGCGCTGTGGCTCAAGTAGAATGCTAGCCTTGAGCTGAAGAGCTGAGGGACAGCGCCCAGGCCCAGAGTTCAGGCCCCACGACTGGACACCCCCCCAAAAAAAATAATGTGGTAGAGAAAACACACAATTGTTTAAAATCGTGACTAAATTCAGAGTAGCTTTTTATGGCTTCGCAGCCCAAATTAATGGTTAAAATAATACAGTTACTGCAATGTGATGATCTGAGAAAATTTTGGAGTTGGAAAATCTCCTGATGCTTGGAAATATAGAGAAATCATACTGTATACTATTTTTATGGGAAGTAGGATATTAGAGGACGAGCTATCCCAACAAATGATTAGTAGCATTTGTTGAGTGTTCTGGCATGGTTTATGTCCACCTGCACTGGGGCCCAATATTGTTAAGATACTTGTCTTAGAAATAATGAAATCGAGTCGCAGATAATTAAATAAGGCTTACAGTGGTGGAACTAGTACATAGTAGAATCAGGATTTGAACACAGTAAATCTGATCTAATATCCAGGCTATTATTTGATTTGATTTCTGCAATTATCGGGGCTTGAACTCAGGAACCCCTGCTCTTGCTCAGCTTGCTTGTTCATGGTCAGAGCTTTACCACTTGAGCCATACATTCCCAGTCAGGTTGTTATTGGTTTTCTGCCCAGGCTGGCTTTGAATTGCAATCCTCCAGTCTCACAATCCTGAGCAACCAAAGGGGCATGAGATTATCAGGGTTTAGCACCAGCCTTCCCATGTTTAAGCACTGCTTATTCTGCTTCCATTTTTTTCTCTTCTATATGTTAGATCACATCAAGCTAAGGAACAGAAAGAAGATGATTATAGATCTACAAAACCCATTCTCAGCAAAACGTTTAATATACAGTTTTAGGAATTTTATTTATCATATTTAGAGACCCATTTTATCTTTACCTTTCTTTATGGATTTGATAAAATGTACATATATATTTCTTCCCATTTTCCTGACTCCACAATAATTATGTAATTTCCTTTACTTAAGGAAGAACAATCTGTTAATAAATTGAGTGGTTAGTGCTTAAAGACTGTTCAAAACCACTTCAAATAACATGACAATCTCATCTTTATAGTAATACCAGGTTGTTAATTAGATTAACTACCCAAATACAGAAATTATAGTTAAAATGATTTTGAGTGGGTGGAGATGATACTCCTCTGCCTATTTTACGACATGCTGAGTGCCATGTACTCCAACCCCTATTTTAAAAAGTTTCCATTACTATTTAGGAGGTTCTTTTCTTAAGTGTGAGATTCTGCTGAAAAATAATCGTCTTGCTAATCAAATAGTTCTAGAAACAATGCAACTTGCATTAATGGAAAAAGTCTGTAAGAAGGAATTATACAAAAGGGAATTTTTCTCTACCCTGACTAAACAAAAGGAAAATATCATTCCTGTTGAATCTTTTAGACATGTCAAGTTTGGAAAACTTAAAAATACAATGATGGTTGAATTTTTTTAAATATATGTTTTATAAGAAAAAGTTACTTTCATTTTATACTTTTGTATCATCTTAAGCGTAGTTAAGGCTCGATATCATTTTCTGCTTACCAAGTAGAATAAAGAAGGCTTGTGTGATACTGTTATGCGTCATTTTGATATGGCTAACAGTTTTTTGATCAGAATTGATCAAGCAGTATATCTGAATGTGTCAGTGATGAAGTGATGAATCCCTACAGTAGGTAAAGAACTACACCTCCTGCACCAGTGAAATTAGGCATGATACAATCTATTGATGGTCTAAAAAAAAGCAAAAGGAAAGACAATTCCTTGCAACTTTTTGAGTTAGGCCCAAAGAAACATAGGTCCCATGGTTTCCCTTATTTGCAATAACTAGTATATGTCTGAGACAAGCAGAAAAGGTCAGACAAGTTGATGTTAAGTGAAATGAACCCAGATAAGGAATCAAATGGTTTTTCTTTCTTGTTATTGTTTCTAACATATTTATAAGATGATTTCTTTGTTGCTTTGTATGTCCCTCCCCCATGGTATAACCCCTGCTTTCACTGTATTTGATGTTGGTATAATTTGTGGAGGGGAAGGGAAAAAACAAATTGTTTAAATAGGGATACAGGTGGACCCATTGCAACAATGAGATGTACAAGTCGTTATGTCGAAAAACGAACTTTACAACTTTGGCGGGGGAAGGGGAAGCGGAAGATGGGAGGGCAGGGATGGTAATGGGAAACAAACAAAGGAGGAGGCAACAATGCTTGATAAGAAATGTACTCATTACCTTGCTCATGTAACCCCTCTGTACTGCATTTTCACAATAAAAAAATTGAGAAAAAAAGAAGAAAACAGTAAGAATTCCATTGTGTATATATACCACATTTTCTTGATCCATTCATCTACTGAGGGGCATCTAGGTTGGTTCCATATCTTAGCTATGGTAAATAATGCTGCAATAAACATAGCTGTGCTGGTAGTTTTAGTATGGTCTTGTTTGTGATCATTTGGGTAAATGCCCAAAAGTGGGATTGCTGGATCATAGGGGAGCTCTATGTGGAGTCTTTTGAGGAACCTTCAGACTACTTTCCAAAGTGGTTGAACAAGTTTACACTCCCGCCAACAATGCAATAAGGTTCCCTTCTGTCCACATCTCCTCCAGCATCTGTTGTTATTAGAGTTCTTGATTATAGCCATTCTAACTGGGGTGAGGTGGTATCTCAATGTTGTTTTGATTTGCATTTCTTTTATGGCTAAGGAGGTTGAGCATTTCTTCATGTGTCTATGGGCCATCCTTCTTTCTTCTTCAGAGAAGTTTTTCTTTATAGGCCCTGCTTTCACTGTATGTGATGTTGATATAATTCGTGGAGGGAAAGGGAAAAAAACAAACTTTTTAAATAGGGTTACATGTGGACCCATTGCAACAATGAGATCTACAAGACCATTATGTTGAAAAACAAACTTTACAACTTTGGCAGGGGGAGATAGGAAGGATGGTATGAGGAAACAAAAGAGGAGGCAACAATGCTTGATAAGAAATGTACTCACTATCTTGCCCATGTAATTGTAACCTCTCTGTACGGTATTTTCACAATAATAATAAAAAAGACAGCAAGGCACTTACACAAAAATAGAGATATACTAATGGAATAATTTGATAAGACAATTGAAAGCATACATTGGGGAAAAGGCAGCCTCTTTAACAAGTGGAGGGAGGTAATTTATATTTTCATATATTTTTTAAGACTTGCTTTGCATAAGAGAAAGTTGGGTACTGAGAAGTATGTACATTTTTTTACATTTTTTATTGTGAAAATACTGTACAGAGAGATTACAATTACATAGGGAAGAATGTACATTTTTTTGTCTGCTAGTAAATGTAAGATTCTGTAGTCTATGTTAAGTCCATTTATTCAATCATGGGTTGTTTAATATTTCAGGATTCATTAGGTGGTTGATTTTAGTACATAGCACAAATAGGAATGTTCTACCCATGGGTATGTGTTTTTTCTCAACACCATTTGATCAATAGCGTCAGTAATTCTGGGGTTATCCTGTTGAATTTTTGTTTTTAAACATGTCTGTTTCTGAGATAGATTACTGAAGTCACCACTATTATTGGGTGGACTCCTTTGTACTTTTATGTTCATTAGTCTTTTTTTATGAAATTGAGTTTGCCAACATTTTGTGCATAAATGTTTACAGTGGCTATCTCCTCTCAATTAAGTGTTTCCTTTATCCATAGTAAATGATTTTCTTTTACTCTTTTAACAATTTTGTTTAAAATGCTGTTGTATAAGAAGCTAGTTATGCTTGGTGCCGGTGGCTCAGGCCTGGAATCCTAGCTACGCAGGAGGCTGATATATGAGGATCGCGGTTCAAAGCCAGCTCAGGCAAGAAAGTCCGTAAGACTCTTATCTCTAATAAACCACTAGAAAACTGGAAGTGGCGCTTTGGTTCAAGCGGTAGAACCCTGGCCTGGAGCTGAAGAGCGCAGGGAAAGCGTCCAACCCCAGAGATCAAGCTCCGTGACCAAAAAAAAAAAAGAAAGAAAGAAAGAAGCAGCTAGTTACAACTAATTATGCTTGATTTTGGATTCCATTTGCTTGGAGAATTTTTGTCTATCTGTTCTCTGTTTTTTATTCCTTATTAGTGAGGTGTATTTCCTACAGACAACAAATCACTGGATCTTGATTTTTTAATCCAATCTTTTTGTGTGTGCCAGTCTTGGTGGGCACTATTCCTAAGCTTTTTTTGCTAGTGATCTACCACTTGGATTGTTGGTGGCTAATTGGAGATAAGAGTCTGTGGAATTTTCTACTCTGGCTGGCTTTGAATCACAATCCTTAGAACTCAACTTCCTGAGTAGTTAGTATATTAGTCATGAATCCTTGGGGCACCCCAATATATGTCTGTTGATTTGAAAGATCATTAACATTTAGAGTTTGCATTGGAATTTATATAGTAGTACTTGTAATTTTCTTGCTTTTGTACAATTTGATTCTTGCTTAATCCTCATTTATGTTCAATTTATTTACTTATTTACTCTTGCATTTTCCTGGTTATGTTTATTTTCTTCTTCTATATGTAGGACTATTTTGAGTATCTATGATTGTGCTGATTTAGTTGTAACAAATTGCTTCAGACTTTGTTTATCATTAAATGTTTTAAAAAATAATTTATCTTTTAATTTTGAAGAAGCAATTTGTTGGTTACAGAAATGTCAGAAGTACTGTCTTGAGTCTTAAAATATGACATTCCATGTTCTTCTTGATTTTGGTTTTTATTGAGAAGTCTGGAGGACTTTGTCTTTATATGTGACTTGTCAACTTTTCTTATAGCTTTCAATGTCCTATCCTTATTCTGTATGTTCAATATTTATGTAACATGTCTTAAAGTGGCTCTTTTCTGGTCTTGTAAAAGTTCCCTGTACCTAAATGACTTTTCTCAATATTTGGGGTATTTTCTCTAATTTTACACATGTTTCTATTATTTTAACCTGCTCCTCTTCTTGTATGCCAAAAATGTATGGGTTTAATCTTTTAACAGTGGCCTAGAGGTCTTTTATGTTTCATCAATATTTCTTTTTTCCCATTTTTCTTCATCTGACTCGTTCATACTACTGGAGAAATGTTTCACTGAGTTTCTTCCTTCCTTCTTTCCTTCCTTCCTTCCTTTCTTGCTTTCTTTTCTTCCTTCCTTCTTTCCTTGCTTTCTTTTCTTCTTTCCTTGCTTTCTTTTCTTCATTTAAAATTGCACAAAGAAATTGCCATTGAACAAAGCAGTTTATGAATACAATGCATCTTGATCAGTGTCAACCCTTTCAACATTCTCACCCTCCTCTACTAAGTTTTTAATTTGATATGTTGAGCTCTTCTATTTCCAGGAATCCAGTTTCACTAGTTAAGAATTTTTTATCTTTACTGAATTCCTTTTTCTTGTCCTGAATTTTTTCTCATTTTGCTAAGTTATTTATTTATATTTTCTTTGAGTTCTTTCAGCGATTTATTTCGTGACTTCTCTGAATTCTTTCAGCCTTTTTGGGGACAGTACTTGGCATGAACTCAAGGTTTTGCACTTGTTCATTCAGCCAATGTCTCCAGATCTACTTTTTGATGATTATTTTGGAGATGAAGTCTCATGGTCTTTCTGCGTAGCATGGTCTTACCTTATGATCCTCTGGATCTCAGACTTGTGATTAGTAGGATCACAAGTGTAAGTCATCAACAACTTAATTCTTTCTGCTTTTTGTACATGTTCCTCTGTATGTCACTGATCATTAGTATAGCCTTGCAGTTGAAGTTTGTGTAGTGAGAGAATTGCAGTGTAATTCCTCGCTCCTTTACTGAAGGATAGCTCAGTAGCCAAACTTTTTTGCCGACATGAGAAATACATTAGACCTGATTCGTGGCATTGATCAGAGACTCTTGTATTTTTTGTGCAAAAATTGGTATTAAATGTGGGTCAGGAGTGGAGCTACTCAAGAATGAGTGGTTCTCTTCTGTGCAACTACGTACCATATAAGGAGCACTTCGTTTTTGCATACTGGAAACCTCTACCTGCCATATAGAACTTCTTGGTAGATGAAGCAGGTGAGTTCTCACTTGCTGCACAGTTTTGCCTATGTGTGCCTCCTGGGGCAGCATATGTAAAACACTCACACAGGCCTTCCATATTTGTCTAATAGTAAGGGAACAAACAGAGCACTAAGATCTGCACCAATGGCTGGAGAATACTTTAAAGTATATACATTGCATGAAAAGGGATTGATAATAATTCATATTTCTGACTTGGCCATTGGGTAGCATATGATATTCAGTGAGAGGGAAATGATTGGAGAGAGTTTTCAGAAGAAGTATGATAAAATCAATTTTAATTAGATTTAAGAGTTGCAATCAAATTATTATTACTAAAATATATTGTCCTAGCAAACTTAAATTTGTGTTCATAAAATTTGAGTTTTATGTTGTTAAATTAACCAAAAATTTTAATAAAGCCCATTAAGAACAACCTCACGTAGAAAATGAGATGAGGACCATAGAAAAAATTGCCAAAAATCCTATTGGTTTAAAACTCTTTTTGAAATTTTATATTGATTGAATTGATTGCTTCATTAGGGATAGAGGTATTGATGTTTTACAACTTGACCAAGAATTAGTTGTTAATTAACCTCTGGGTGTCAATTTATGATCACATTCTCTCTTGGATGAATGATCTTAAATGTGTTGAACTATATGACACAGAGATTGAGTCATCTGACAGAAATTATCCTTTACAGTATATCAGTTCTAGGTTTTGCCAGGTAAAATACAGGACATCAAGTTAAATTTGAATTTCAGAACATACTTTGAAGCAAAAACATACATCAATATTATATGAAACATATTTGTACTAAAATAAGTATTTATTTGTTTGGAATTTGAATTTGCTGATGTTCTGAATTTTTATTTGTTAAATCTAGCCACCATCTGGTAACTATTTCAGTTACCATTAATGGGATAGTGTTCTGTAAAAAGTGTTTGAAAATAGGTTGAATATATAATCATCTTGATTTTAAGTATAGTTTGCCTAAAATGTGATCTATATTGTCTCTATGGCCTGATGGCACTTTTCTATGCTCAAGAATTTGCAGGTCATTTTTTAATGACACACATAAAAATAAGTGTCTTGTTAGTGAACACGTTGACAAATGCAATTCAGTTTTAATATATATTATTAAATATACTAATATATAGTATATATATTATAGAATATAGAGGCTGGAAAAGTCAACTCTGTATACAATTTCTCAGGACTTTTTAACTAGTACTTTATTTAACATGTGACTTCCTTGGGTAGAAGTTTGTTTAATCTTTATTGATGAGTAGCTTAATGAAGTAAAATGATATATCTTCTGTTTCATGAAAAACTTCTTGATGTCCTTAAAATTCTCTAATATTTTAGTTATACAGTTTATATAACTATAGTTAAGAAATAAAATCACAATCAACTTTCAAAACTATTAAAATCATAATGGTATTTAAAATGAATAAGATAGAAAGGAGACTAAATATCTATCTCAATTTAGGCTTAATGTCTGTTATGGAATTCTCTTAGAATTTATTAAACTCATCTACTCCTATTCCTTTTGAGTTTGAAGAGAAGATACCATGTGACCATTCTGCCTCAGTCTGGAAGACATACAAGAAATAGCACATATGAAAAAATGGGAAGATTTTAGTTGTATACATAGGTGGATGATTTAATTTGCAGCAGAAATTTCAATGACTAGTTTGTGTCTGTTCATTTAAGTTCAGTCAGATCAATTGTTTTAAAGAATGCTTCCTTGATTAAAAAAAAAAGAATATTTAAGCTGGGTGCAGGTATCTAGCCACTCAGGAGGCTAAGATCTGAGGACTGCAGTTCAAAGCCAGCCTGGCCAATAAAATCTGTGAAATTCTTATCTCCAATAAACTACTCAGAAAAAGCCAGAAGTGGCACTGTGGCTCAGGGACAGCACCCAGGCCTGGAGTTCAAGCCCTAGGACCCTGGCAAAAACAAACAAACAAAACAAAGAAGAATGTTTACTGTTTTTGTAATGCTTGTGTAAAGAAGTAAAACTATATTTCTTATGTTTTTGAGCATTTACTGTACTAATGTAAAAAATTTAAATTAATTAATAAAATATCTGAGATAAATTAGAAACATAAATACATTGAGCTTCACTCCAAAGGAGAATAATTTTGAGACCACAAATTCTCTGAGAAATTAAAAAAAATTTAACTTATGTTTGAAAAAAATAGGCATTTGCCCTCATCATTTTCTCATTGGCTCATGAAGACCTCAGACCTGCCTTGCTGCTTCCAAAGATAACCTTACTTTGTGTTCAGCAAATGAGCACCATTTTGTTCCTACTTCTTTCTTTTCTTTTTTCTTCTTGTTTTTTAGTTCTAAGGTGCTCAGGGAAATGTACCATAAGAGCCACAAGTCTTTCCCTTATAAAGCACCCAATAAGCAAAGGGACTTTAGAAACATTTAGGAAGTATCTATAATCAATGTCACGCATCAGGGAAGACTGCAAAGAAGTATGTTGTAAATTTTGGGAAAAAAAGATGAGCAGGTGCTGATGGTATTCTAAGTACTAGACAGAACATTTGAGAAGACCCAAAAAGCCAGAAAGAACTAACTAGTTTAGAATTGAAATTAGTTTAATTTTCTAACCAAATTTCTTTGCAAGTTTGAGTGAAGTTTTATAAACCATTTAGAAAAATAAGATTTAATCTGAGAATTTTGCTGGATTTATTGTTGCAGATAACATAATATAATTTGCATTCCATGTAAGATGCTGCTGGGTTCAATGTGGAGAATGGAGAGAAAGAAGAGAAAAATGAGAACCCGACACCTCTTATGGTGCTTTTCTGCTATCCAGACGAAGTGATGGCGATCCGAACTAGGGAGGGAACTGGCTGCAGAAGTGGAAGATACTGAATATGTCCAAGAAATATTTGAATGGCAGAGTTGATCAGACCTGTTTGATGGATGAATTATAAAGAGTGAAACTAGAGGTCATGGAATGGTTTCTCAGTTTCTAGATATGGAAATTCATTGGTTAAACTGTGATAGGATAAAAAGTAGGGGAACAAGTGTGTTTGTGGGACATTAAGGAAAAGATACTGAGTTCGTGGTTAGGTACTATGTTTATATTGAATTAATTCATTAATTTTATTTGCAAATATTTATTTTTATTATAAATACCAGACAGTATGAGTGAGCATTCCAGAGGTATGGAAGTGAATGTACTCTTTCTTTCCTTCCTTCCTTCCTTCCTTCCTTCCTTCTTTCCTTCCTTCCTTTCCTTCTCCTTCCTTCCTTCCTTCCTTCCTTCTTTTCTTTCCTTCCTTCTTTCCTTCCTTCTTTCCTTCTTTCTTTCCTTCCTTTCTTTCCTTCCTTTCTTTTTTCCTTCCTTCCTTTCTTTCTTCCTTCCTTCCTTTCTTCCTTCCTTCCTTCCTTTCTTCCTTCCTTCCTTCCTTTCCTTCCTTCCTTCCTTCCTTCCTTCCTTCCTTCCTTCCTTCCTTCCTTCCTTCCTTCCTTCCTTCCTTCCTT
>NW_012267391.1:2315983-2333866 GCF_000151885.1 Dipodomys ordii
TTCCTTCCTTCCTTCCTTCCTTCCTTCCTTCCTTCCTTCCTTCCTTCCTTCCTCTTAAAGATTCTAGTCCTGTTGGGCACTGTTGGCTCGTGCCTATAATTCTAGCTACATAGGAGGTTAAGATCTGAGGATTGAGGCTGAAAGCCAGCCTGAGCAGAAAAGGCTGTGAAATTCTTAGCTGTAATTAGCCAGCCAAAATCTTAAAGTGGAGGTGTGACTCAGTTGTGAGTAGAAAAGCAAAGCCAGATTAAGAAGCCTTGCATTCAAATCCCAATACTGGCAGAAAAAGAATACTTTAGTCAGAAAGATAAACAATCAATACAATAGATACCTGTATTTATATAGCAGATTTATTATTGTTTATTAATTGTACAAGGGGGTTCATTTTGATGTGTGCATATATGAAAACTTTCATTAGACTTCGCCCTCCATCACTGCCCCACTCCCATTCCCAGTCTGACCTCTCAAAAGGTTCCATTACTTCATTTTCATACAGGTGCATGGGACATTTTGACAATGTTTATGACCCTTTATCCTCTGTTCACCTTCCTTCTTTCTACTAGCACCTAAACCGCTCACATTACTGTCATTCACCGCATTTTTTTTTTGCTCAAGATTGCTTTGGCTATTTGGATTCTTTTGTGTTTCTATATGAATTTTAGGATTGATTTTCCTATTCTGTGAAGAATGACATGGGGATTTAATGGGGATTTTATCGAACTGCCTTCAAGCAAGCTAGTAGCTTCCCATCTTATTTGGTGAAAATTCAAACATTTACCATCAGCTACAAGGTCCCTTAAGGTTTCCTTGCTCAGTTAAACAGTAATTGTTTTTTGTTATTGTTCTGGATCACACATTTTTCTATACTTACTTCTCACCTTTTACACATGAATGCTTCCTAAAACTATAGAATTCTAGTAGCAAATATTTTTCTGAAGCCTTTTTATGTAAGTTATATTTGACTAGTTTGATAAGCCTACAGAATACCTGGGAGAAGTGACTGTGTTTAGATTTCTAGGGATCTATTTGCTGTGACTATTTAGAATGCCTTAGTATAATTTTAGTGGGATAGCAAAACATTGGCCCATCTAATAGACTGAATAAGAGGAGGTTATTTAAATTATTTCTACTGTGTGCATGTACTAGTTATCACACACATACAATACATATATATCACACATGTACTATATATAACCTAGGCTATATATGTAGCATAAATTCTGAACATCCTAGCTTTCAAAAAAGAACCTCTTGAAACCATTTTTTGCCCCTTAGAGGTAGTATATGTAATGGTCTGGAGATCAAGATAATAACCATCAATCTGAGTAGAATTTTGCTAACTGCAAAGTGGTAGTTTTGAGGAGAAAATAGAAATAAAGGAACTAAAATGGCTTTTGTTGAGGTTCAAAGTCAACATTTTAGCTCTCCCCAAATATGCACTTGGACATAATGACTATGTTTGGCAAGAAGGAGGATTTTCGGAGATTGAGAGCATTAGATGGTAAAGACAGCCCTGTCAAGCTTGAGAGCAGGGCTGTGTTCCTGTTTGGGAGGGCCTTGGTGTATGTATCAACAGAGAATCCTTAAATGTCAGTGTTCACCAACACAAATGAAGTAGATAATGATTGTTAGCCTCTGACTTGTGTTAGATAAATTAAAGCCTTAGCTATTGTCTTTCAAGTCAACAAACATTTATTGATTACCTATGGGCATGGGCTTGCTTTCTGCTGTGGATGCAGAATGAAAAACATCCTTCTATCACAGATTTTCACTCTGATAGCAAAGCAAGCATTTCCAACTAATTACAATATAAATCAAAGTATAAAATGTAAGGATGGCCCTATTGCATCCTATTTGTTTTTTTTTTTTTGGAGAGAAAAAAAGGAGCCAGTGAATTTTGGAGAAAAGTCAGCTGGTGTTATGCTTCCTAACATAGATTGATTTACGTAAGTGCCTGGACTTGGTGCATATTTCCCACTTTTCAAATGGTCTAACAATATTCTTAGGGGCAATGGCCATTAATTAAAATGATGTTGTCACTAGAAACATATATCTGGGAGTGATGAATGCAGGAGTTTTTCTTTGAGGCAGACTTTTAAGTTGCTCATTCAGTGGTTGTTGCCATTAGAGATGACAAGAGTTTGACATTCGGGCAACTTTCACTACCATGGGTATGAATAGTGGCCCAAACAGAAGTTTTAGTGTTCCCCGATAGTTAAAGGATGGCCTGGCTTTATTTCATAGTAATTTCTCTGTTTTAGTTCAAATTTTAGCCTTACGTTATCTGCACACTTTTAAGCAATGGCCTTCTCTTGAGAGAAGTCAAGGCACACTGTTGAACACGATAATAGAACCATGAACCCTTTTTTTATAGCTTTGATCTCACTCATTACATACCATTATGTGTGTGATTCTTTAGCCACTTCATTCAGTTAACTGTTGACTTTAAACTTGATAAAGCCAGAGCCATAATTCTTCCTCCCCTTTTCTTTGGCTCATCTCTCAGTTCAAGGATTGGCAATGAGTAAATAGATGAAGGAGTTTCTCCTGGAAGACTTTATTTCCTTTTGTTATTCCAGTCAGAGGTGTGACTGGGAAGATGTGATAGGTGAGGAACATGAGGCTGAAGTTGAATTCTATAAAGTTGTTAATCACTCTTCCCTTATAATGTCCTAAATGTATTTCACTGATGATCTTCTATCCAATCTTCTATCATTTGGTTGCAGAACAAGCCTGGGACGATAGTATCTATTATAATTTTATATATTATATAAATATATAATATTATAGAATATATAATATTATATATTATCCAACATTTGCCTTTCCAAGAGGTCATTTCACTATGCCTTACATGGCAGCATCATGAGCCCCAGTGAACCCCAACATGCTAGTAGCTATTTCTTTCCTTTCTTTCCTTCCTTCCTTTCTTCCTTCCTTCCTCTCTCTCTCTCTCTCTCTTTCTTTCTTTCTTTCTTCTGGTTTCATCATGTTATCTTTTTCTTTTTTTTTTCTTTTGTGCCAGTACTGGGGCTTGAACTTGGAGCCTGGGAACTATCCCGTAGTCTTTTCACTCAAAGCTGGTGTTCTACTACTTAAACCACACTTTCACTTCCCAGTTTTTGGTGATTAATTGGAGATAAGAATCTCACAGACTTTCCTGCCCAGGCTGGCTTTGAACCAGCCTTACTCACAAACCTCAACTCACAAATCTCAGCTTCCTATATAGTTAGTATTACAGTTATGAGCCACCAGAGCCAAACTCACTGTAATTTTCTAGATATGATGGCCATAATCCAACATGATGTCAAAAATATATGAACTGCATTTAGATATGAATGTATTTATGCTTTCTTTATGACTACAACTGACAATTCACCAAATTATCCATAAAGAACTAAGAATGACTTCCCTGCCTGCAGCTGATAGCTCAGTCATTCATTATATATTTATACTATTTAACATAAAATATTTGACTTTGTACTTACACAGTTGAAGCCTAGTTATTACTTCTTAGCAACTTGTACAAATTGGGCAGAATTTATAGCTATGTATTACCTTTTCTTCTTAGCTACAAATTTGAAGTTTTCATATTGAATAAATTTGGGCTTTTTGAACATTGATGAATGTGTAAAATGTGATTAGCATCAGTGTTGACTTGGCAGAAGGTAACTTTGGAAAAATCTACAGTATTATTCCTATCCGAAGTAAAGCTCCCCCACCCCCAACCACCCCAAATTTTGCCTATGGTAAAATTGTTCTGTGGGGATTTCTGTCTTCATGTAGTTCAAGAGCAGATAGATATGCCCACCCCAGCATACCTCAGGGTGATGGTGCTGATTGCTTATCAATAATATGTGTCCTGATTGGTCAAAGCTTCTATTCTAATTGTTTGGAGTACAAATGTTGCCCGTGTTAAGCATTTTATATTTGCAGGGTTGGTCATAAAGGCATTATAGGACATCAAAATCACACATTATTGCTTAGTTGAAATTCATTATTGAAAACTATGGTGTTTCGCTTCTTTTTGTCATAAAGGGATGAGCCATAAAGTAAGTTGTAGTAAGTCCACATGTGTATAATAGAGACCAGGATTATCTTTAAATAGCAATTGAACATGAACTGCTGTGTGCTGATAGGTCTGCCTTCAAAGTCATGCATCTGTGCCTGATAGCAACTGAAAATTGTTTGCGTTTTCTCTCGGCGGCAGAGAGGAAATTTTTCTGTCTCAGAAAAAAGAGTGCATTTTCTAACTTGGTAATGCTCTTGTCCTTACTTTCTTAGAAAATAATAGGCTTTTGACATGTTTTTGTTAGCATGGGCAAATAAATATACCAGATCTGTCTGAAAGATCTGATGGTAGGTTGGTTTCCTTAGGGTATCAGAGTCCATATGAGAGGTAGGATAGTACCTTCAGTTCCAGTATCTAGTTGTGGTCACATGAACTGTGGTAAAAAGGGAGTATGTCTTTGCATAATTACCTAAACTATACTTTGTATGAAGAACCAATTATTGCTGTTAGCAAGAATCCAGCTTGGACTGACCTCAGAAAGTTACTTTTTCAGCACTTTTGCTTAATAGCATAAAACTTTTGCTTATGCTAAGTACTTATTCCATATTTCCATAAATAATCTAAAAATTAAAATTTCAATATATATATATAGAAATGGTATTTGAGGGTAGGCAAATGTCATTTTTTCTGTAGTTATAATTTTCTTTCATCCTTTAAGGATGTCCAGAATTGGACTTGATGTTTAGTTGGTATAGATGCTGTAGACAAATCCTTGCTCTACAAAGTGTGGTCCATAGACTAGAAGCATTTGGGAGCTTGTTAGAAAAACAGAATCTCAGGGTCCCATATTAAACCTATGCAATCAGAATTTGCTTTTTAACAAGATGCTCAAGTGGCTTATGCATGCATTAAAGTTTGAGAAGCTTTTCATCAGTTAATATATACTTCACCAGAAAGAAGTCAGGGAAAGGCAGTCATAGGTTAGAATGACCTTTAAAGTCCTGTACCACAGAGTGGAGTGTTTGATCCACCCTCAATTATGTATTATTCACATCTTTCAAACTGTGATGAGATGGAAGGTGATAGACAATATTTTACCATCTTGGGAAGGGCATTCTAACTTCCTACAACTTTTGCTATTCTTTAAGTGTGCTGTAAATGTTTTGGTAATATAGAGGTTTGATCTCAGGGCCTCCCTCTGTACCACTTGAACTACATCCCCACACTTTTTTGCTCTTGGTTACTTTTTCAGCTAGGGTATTTTTTCTTGGAGCTGATCTTGGACTACAATCCTCCTACTGATACTTTCCATGTGTCTGAGATTGTAGCCATACACCACCATGTCTGGGTTACTTGTTGACATGAGTCTCACTAACAATTTGCCTAGGCTTACCTCCAACTACAGTCCTTCTAATCTCTTTCTCCTAAGTAGCTGGGATTATAGGCATGAACCATCTTAGCCTCATTCTAATGATTCTTTCTTTTTTTTGGGGGGGGGGGTTCTGGTTGTGGGGCCTGAACTCTGGGCCTGGGTGCTGTCCCTTAGCTCTTCAGCTCAAGGCTAGCGCTCTACCACTTGAGCCACAGTGCCACTTCTGGCTTTTCTGCTTATGTGGTGCTGAGGAATCGAACCCAGGGCCTCAGGCATGCAAGGCAAGCGCTCTACCACTGAGCCAACTTCCCAGACCCCATTCTAATGATTCTTGACACTTGTTTTTGTTTTGTTTCGTCTCTAGTGACACTGGTGTTGAAGCTCAGAGCCTTGTATCTGTTAGGCAAGTACACTGCCAGTGAGCTGCAACCCCAGCTTCACACGTTTTGATTCTTGATTTTTAAGAAACAAGAGTAGATTGAAAGCCACATGAGAAAATGACTGAACTTAATTTAGCATTTATGTATTGAAGTTATTAGCATTTATGGCTCATACCTTTCTGCTTTGTATTTAAAGTTAACAATAGAAGATCGAGTATTTTTAAAAAAAAGAAAAATTCCTTGAGTTAAATATTGTAGGCTTTGCTAACATAAAATACAACTATGCTTCTCCAAAATTAGTCGACAAGTCTTTTCTTAGTTTTATTGAAATATAAACACTCTTTTTCTTAATTTTATTGAAATATTAGCAACTCTTGTTCTTAATTTTTAAAAACTTTTTGCTTGCTTTGGTTGTGAAAGCTTTCAAATAAATTTGTATTTAATTACATTTCAAAGAGTTAAATTTGTTCACAATTTCATTTTATCATTGACTATATGGCGAGTATTCTTCAACTAGCACAAATACAAACACAATCTTTGTAAGAAAACATTAAAAAGTCTGCAAGTTAGTTGAAAATCAACTCTTCTTTATCCAATTTCTGAAGCCACCTTCCTCTTAATCTCCCCCCAAATCATACAAAACTAACTTCTCATAATTTAGCACTGTTTGTTGATAATTCTTTTTTTGCTGGTAACAAGTAGGGGACTTGAGGTAGAAGCTCAGATGTTTTCTTAGAAAAAAAATAATTCTAGTCAGCAGCTGGTGTCTCATGCCTGTAATTTCTAGTTGCTCAGGAAGCTGAGATGTGAAGATCAAGGTTCAAATCCAGCCCAGACAAGAAAGTCCATGACACTCTTATCTCCAATTAACCAACAAAAAATCCAGAAGAGGAGACTTGGCTCAAGAGTTAGAGCTCCAGCCTTGAGTAAAAAAGCTAAGTGAGAGAATGGGGCTTTGAATTTAAGCCCCAATACCAGAAAAATAAATAAACAAAATCTTACAATGTCCAGGCAGAGTCTGCTACAATGGTCATTCCTCGTTAGCAGCAGGTAAACACAATGCTGGATCAGCTCATGTTCAGACTTGTCATTTACTCCAATGTATGAAGAAATACTGTCTCAAAACATAAAGCTGCTTATTGACTCCAAACATGTAGATGCTTAAATGCAAAAACAATATTTTTTTTTGGGTCCGGCAATGAGGCCTGAACTCTGGGCCTGGGCACTGTCCCTCAGCTCTTCAGCTCAAGGCTAGTGCTCTACCACTTGAGCCATAGTGCCACTTCCGGCTTTTTTTTCTTTTTGCTTATGTGGTGCTGAGGAATCGAACCCAGGGCCTCAGGCATGCAAGGCAAGTGCTCTACCACTGAGCCACCTTCCCCAGCCCCAAAAACAATATTTTGATAAGAACTATAGATATGTCAGCATTTAGTCTACCAGTGACTATAAGGGCAACAGAGTTTGTGCAGTATTGAAAATAACAAAAGGAAGTTTAGGTATAGCAGCTCTCCCTTCTCCCGTTCACCTCAGCAGTGGAATAGATTTCCTGTTAAAGGAAGCTAAAACAAAAATCCTGTCGTGAAAATATTGGATATTTCAATTAATAAATTCCAAATAAGAGTGGAATTAAGCTAAAAATTATAAAGAGTCCTTGAATGGCTTGTTGATTAGAAACTAATGTAACTCCTTGTCTAGGATAAAATACCAAACAGGCAGCAGCTGCTGGTAATTTGGTGCAAGTAATTGTAGAGCCAATAAGTTGAAGAAGTGCTTATTAAAAGAAACTGCTTTCCTATCTGCTTGTAAGTTCAATTGAGTAATGCACTCTACATGTGGTCTGACACTGGGTAAATTATACACCTGATTGAAAAACACTCCATCCATAAGAGCTCCTATTTTGCTCATCCATAAAATTTTTACTTTCTTCATTACTACTTGCAGCAGTGTATGGCATAATATCTATCAAATTAGGCTTGGAGGACATGTCAGGCTGGCACCCTGCTGACTTGAAACATGTGCTTAATATTACTGCAGTGCTTTTAACCCCATGAGTGCCCTGGGCTAGCCACGTCAGCATGCAGAACGCATTCCTCTCTCTTCTGCTGCACACTCCTGCTGAGAAGGGGAACCATCAAAGAGAAAGGAGTGGGGTGGAATTGGGATTTAGTCACTGGCTAGGAGAAATACATTGTTGAAATTTTTAGGAGATAAGACAGGGCAAAATGAAAAAGTGTGCATTCTTCTAGTTCACAAATTTTTATGGTTAGCCAAATGTTAATATTAGAAATCTAAGTATTCTATTTTAACTAATAAACTCTGAAAGGTGGAACAAATCACACTCAAAAAGATTTTTCTTGATGGTCCATATGAAAATCATTTTTGGAATCAGTTTTAGTCATATGTGTAAGTGTCTGGATGATGATTTTTTTTTGTCGGCCGTGGAGCCTGAAGTCTGGCCCTGGATGCTGTCCCTCAGCTCTTCAGCTCAAGGCTAGGGCTCTACCTCTTGAGCCACAGTGCCACTTCTGGCTTTTTCTGCTTATGTGGTCCTGAGGAATCAAACCCAGCACCTCATGCATGCAAGGCAAGCACTCTACCACTGAGCCATCTTTCCAGCCCTGGGATGATGCATTTTTAACAAACCTTTATTGCCAGGCACTACACTTGATACTGAAGACCTGGTTACAGACAAATCTTGCCTGAGAGACAAGATTTTACCATGTGACCATATGTAAAACATAAGAGACTTGCACTTGTTCAACGTACATTAGTTGACTCAGAGAAAATAATCCCTGACCCAATTACTTTATTTGCTGATCTATATGGCAGAATAACCCTATTGTAGATCTATATGCAAATCTTAGCCCGATGCTATTAAACACGTGAGTTCTGTAATTACTTGACCTTTCCTAGTTCTATGCTGACCTTATAATCTTCAGATACCTGGAATGTCCCATAAGGAGAAAATGTCCAATGAAGAGTTCTTGTAATAGAGGTCTTCTCTGGTCCAGAGAAGAGTACTCTTATAAGAGGAATTCATGTCTATTCCTTCAGTGTAATATAATGTATTCTGAATTAACAAACTAATATATCAATCATAATTTAGCTCAACATGTATTGCTATGAATAGAGGTCCTTGTGACAAGCTACATTTTTGTAGATTTGTAGATTTTGGTCCTGGGGATTGAAATTAGGACCTGAACACTGTCCCTAAGCTTTTTTGCTTAAGCTATAGCTCCATTACTAGCTTTTTGGTATTTAATTGAAGATAAAATTCTGAGGAACTTTCCTTCTCTGGCTAGTTTTGAACTGCAATTCTCAAATCTCACCCTCCCAAGTAGCTAGGATTACAGGTGTGAGCCATCCAGAGACAATCTATTTTTGTGCTAAATGAATAGTTGGTCCTTCTTTGACAAATTAGGTCTTGAGATCAACCAGACTTCAAAAACTAGGATGAGAGAGAGAGAGAGAGAGAGAGAGACAGACAGACAGACAGACAGACAGACAGACAGACAGACAGACAGACAGAGACAAAGACAGAGAAACAGAGAATGCTCAACTGATCAAGGAAAGATTTTGAGAAGTGTCAGTCAGTGAGAACGAGATGAATAAATGCAAGAAGTACAATGCAAGGAGAACCAGGATAATAGGAATCAAAGACTGGTCAGCATGGGAACTGATAGCCAGCAAAGGGTGCAACAAAGAAAATGATCATTACTTTGATTCAAAGGTCCTTTAAGAGAGCAGGGTTCAGAAGGAAGTGGAAGGGACAGGGAGTGAAGCTGGTAGAATTCATAGTTAGCAGAAACTGACAATGTAGGGTGTGGGCCTCTTTTCTGGGGGTTTGATGAGAGAATGGCAGCTGGAAGACACTATCTTTAGAAAGAGAAAATCTCAGTGTGGAAAAAATGACAAGTACTGGTGAGAAGGAGGGTATAGATGATGGCATAAGCTCCCAGTTAATACCATTGTGCATGTGTGTCTTTTTTCATCTATTCCTTGACTCAAATAGAGAGAATATAGCTTCCAGGGCAGATAGACAGTTGCTGGAGCCAAATGCCTGGATTTGGATCCTGGTTTCACTACTATGGCCTTGGCTAAGTTAGGTCACTATTCCTCATGGTCGCTTCAGGGTGTAGTTGTAAATGAAGTAATATTTTGATATTTTTAAGCATCTGGAGAGAATTTCAATAGCTTTGATAAAAAAACAATGGAGTTAGTCTAGACAAGAGATATACTAGTAACCTATAATTATTTTTTGTATTTTATGAACTTTTAAGATGCATTTGAGATCCAAAATTACTCAGAGCCTGCAGTGAGTAAAATTGCCACATACCTCAGCATAAAATGTTCTGATAATTTTATTCTTGGTACAGCTAGGTAAAATTACAGAACTCTGTTAAGGAGTTAAAAGAATTACCTGACAAAATTGCAAACTGATTTTTGCCACAATTTTGTAGAATGTGGTAGATCTTACTCAAAGCTTCTTTAAGAATACTCATAGCAACTTCTGGCTTCTCTTTCTTTGAATTTAACCTCTTCTTTCTATCTTTTCTACTCTTCTTTAGATATTATTTTGGGACATCAATCTGTAAAAGTCTTTCTTTATTTTTTCTTTATTTTAGACCTTATACTTTTCCATTTCAATCAACCTCAGCTTGACAATGAAATGGTTGATTTACTAAATGCATCCACTGGCTTTTCCTTTGGGCATACTGATGTGAATATAATTGTGTATTAATTGGCTAAAGATGTGCTACCATGAAGAAGGAAAGACAGTAGAAAATTTTCTGAATCACTTTCTTTCCTTTAATCTTAAACATATTCTTTTTATCTCAGAGGATTGTAAATATTGCTTATTGTGACTAGTAGCCTACTATTATTAAATCCAATATTGGGAGACAGCCACAGGGTAAATTATCAAAAGTGCTCACTTTTTACAAAGCAAGAGATAGCTCAGAAGAAGTAAACACTAACCTGTTGCTAAACTGTGTTCCTCCTCCTCCTCCACTCCTCCTCCTCCTTCTTCTACTTCTTCTATAATGTGCTAATATTCATTATCTGATTTTTAAATTATATGCAGGAAAAGAATCTGATGACTGCATGTGACAAAGAAATGTCAGCAGATGACTTTTCTTATGTCTGGATGGAACTTGTATCTAATGTGGTGCTAAAGGCTTCTAAGTTGGGTCTTCCTAGGGTTCACATCAATGGTTCAATAAAGAACTTGGGTCTGGAGGTAAGTTTAGGGAGAGTGTTTTGATTGGAAGTGGAAGCTAAGACTCAGTGGGTAGACCATGTCATGGTGACTACAGGAGCATCATCTCCAACCCTAAGTGTCATGCTTGTTTCTACAGTCAGATGAAACTTCTTTCCAGTTTCTTAAATTATATTTTATTATCCCTAAGTAATTGTACAGATGAGTTTCATTTCAACATGTCAGTTTATGAGTACAATACATCTTGGTCAATGGTGCCCTTTTCATCACTCTCCCCATCTCTCCTAATACTTCCCATCCCTTCAAATTTCCTAGTTCCATTTTTACCCAACATACATGGAATATTGTATTCTTTTCCATCATTCTCTTAACTTGTCCTGTTATTACTCTACCCAAAAATCACAATGTTTATCTTAGGCTGGCCTCCAACTCACAATCCTTCTGCCTCAGCCTTCCAAGGACTGGAATTATGAACCACTGTGCCTTATTTTTATTGTTGTGTTTTAGTTTAAATAATGCTGCCCACTCTACCATCCATGTAACTGGCTATCTGATCCAAATCATGTAACTTTCCTTTAGCAGCTTCCTTAGCCTCTATATGGAACTTCTAAAACCTGCTTGGCCTCCAGGTTTTATCTGCAAAACTTCAAAAGCTGGTGCCTTATCTATGTTCCTCTCTACATAGAATTATAATGTGAATTCAGTAAAAATAACTTTTGCACAACATAGCAGAACACACCTCTTCATTTATGATCAAGATTAATCTTTTTTATTGTGAAAATATTGTACAGATGGGTTACAATTATAAGGGCAAGGTAATGAGTACTTGTCAAGCATTGTTGACTCCTCCTTTGTTTCCCCTTCCCATCCTTTCTCATCTACCCTCCCTGCCCCCACCCAAGTTGTAAAGTTTGTTTTTCGACATAACATCTTGTACATCTCATTGTTGCAATGGGTCCACCTGTATCCCTATTTAAACAATTTGTTTTTTCCCTCCCCCTCCACAAATTATACTAACATCAAATACAGTGAAAACAGGGGTTATACCATGGGGGAGGGACATACAAAGCAACAAAGAAATCATCTTATAAATATGTTAGAAACAATCACAAGAAAGAAAAAACATTTGAATCCTTATCTTGGGGTTCATTTCGCTTAACATCAACTTATCTGACTTTTCTGCTTGTCTCAGACATATGCTAGTTATTGCAATAAGGGAAACCATGGGACCTATGTTTCTTTGGGCCTGGCTTATTTCACTTAATATAACTTTTTCCAAGTCTTTCCATTTCCTAACAAATGGAACAATGTCATTCTTTCTGATGGAAACATAGAATTCCAAGGATGGCCAATAGACACATGAAGAAATGCTCAACCTCCCTAGCCATAAAAGAAATGCAAATCAAAACAACATTGAGATCCCACCTCACTCCAGTTAGAATGACTATAATCAAGAACTCTAATAACAACAGATGCTGGAGGAGATGTGGACAGAAGGGAACCTTACTGCATTGTTGGTGGGAGTGTAAACTTGTTTAACCCCTTTGGAAAGTAGTATGGAGGTTCCTCAAAAGATTCCACATAGAGCTCCCCTATATCTTAATACTAGTATTAAGTTAAAACAACAGGTGAAGAAGTGAAAATTTACCTAACAGCAAATTGGCCTTAGACTGACTAGATACCAAAAAGCATTAATACTCTTCCTTCTATATAAACTGCATAGGATTGAGAAATAAACCAGTTAAAAGGACCTAAAGCTACTAAAGCCAACTTTAATGCCTATCTCATGGGGACATTTCAGACATGAGACTTTAGGGAATGAGCCACAGAGGTGTCTAAATTATTCTAATTATTTCCATTGATGTAAGAAGGACATATATTAGTTTTAAGTTAGAAGCACTGTTATTTATTTATTTTGATCTATTTTATTTTTATTTTTGTTTTTGTTTTGTTTTGTTTTTTGGGTCTGATTGTGAGGCCTGAACTCTGGGCCTGGGCACTGTCCCTCAGTTCTGCAGCTCAAGGCTAGCGCTCTACTGCTTGAGCCACAGTGCCACTTCTGGCTTTTTTCTTTTTGCTTATGTGGTGTTGAGGAATTGAACCCAGGGCCTCAGGCACGCAAGGCAAGCGCTCTACAACTGAGCCACCTTCCCAGCCCCTTATTTTTGTTTGTAAATAAGTTTTTTATTGTGAAAATACTGGACAGAGGGGTTACAATGACATGAGCATGGTAATGAGTACATTTCTTATCAAGCATTGTTGCCTCCTCCTTTGTTTTCCCCTACCACACCTTCCCTCCCATCTCCACAGCTACACTCTCAGCCACCACTCGATCTCCCCCTCCCTTCCCCCCTCCCCCCCTGCCTAAATTGTAAAGTTCATTTTTCAACATAGCGTCTTGTACATCTCGTTGCAATAGGTCAACGTGTATCTCTATTTAAACAATTTGTTTTTTCCCTTCCCCTCCCCAAATTATACCATCAACAAACAGGGATTTTTCTGTGGGAAAACAAAAAAATCACATGATACCTTAAAGATACGTTAGAAACAATAGCAAGAAAGAAAAAAAAACCACTTGTGTCCTTATCTTGGGGTTCATTTCACTTAAAATCATCTTATCTGACCATTTCTCCTTGTCTCAGACGTATACTAGTTATTGCAAATAAGGGAAACCATGGGACCTATGTTTCTTTGGGCCTGGCTTACTTCACTTAATATAATTTTTTCCAAGTCTTTCCATTTCCTAACAAATGGGGCAATGTCATTCTTTCTGATGGAGGCATAGAATTCCATTGTGTGTATATACCACATTTTCCTGATCCATTCATCTACTGAGGGGCATCATGCTGCAATAAACATAGTTGTGCTGGTAGCTTTAGTATGCTCTTGTTTGTGATCGTTTGGGTAAATGCCCAAAAGTGGGATTGCTGGGTCATAGGGGAGCTCTATGTGTAGTCTTTTGAGGAGAAGCATTGTGATTTAAAACAACAATAAAAGCAAACCACAGGAATATCACAGAGACAGGCCAACAACAATTGTTAGAGAATAAGATTGGGAAATGATGAGAAGAGCTTGTATTGATTGGACATTGATACACTGGACACTGGTTAGTGCTCTGTCTGCTCCCCAGAGGTCTATATGCTGTACTGTATTTCAGTCTCTTAAGACTAAAGGGTAGAAGTCCAGTTTTATAGATCATGAAACTAGAACATGATAGAAGGTGAGATTTTTTCCCAAGTCTTATAGTTAGCTGCAGGCCAAGGCAGAATTCAATTCAACTCCAAATGTCAGTGCTTAGGGATAGGTGTGGTACAGTTGGTAGAGTGCTAGCCAATAAACAAAAGCATCAGGTGAGTTCAAATCCTGATCCTGGACCAAAAAATGGAAAGAAAAGAAACCTCTGTGCTCTTATCACTGAAATATGTTGACCTCTGAGATGTTGAAGACAATTTATCAACTTAGAAGTAATTATTAGGAGCTATTTGTGTAAGTTAATCCAAACAGGTCAAAAAAGGCTACTGTATTTATCTCATTAATTTATCAAGGAACTGGTCCCTGAACCCAAATATCTCTTCTCCTTCCCTTTAAACTGTATTTTGTATGCAAAGATATTCTTGTAATAACTTGATAAATTACCTAACCATCTGATGGCTTTAGCTTTTTCACAGATGGAAACATGCCTCTGATCTCTGTCTTAGAATCCCCAAAGAGCTTTAATTTGTTTTTATTCTTTCTTTTCCTATATTCTTTTCCCCAATTCAAGGGCATATTGACATTTATGCATTTAGGAGCCACTCCTTTAAGAAAAGGAATATACAATCACAAATTCACATGAAATAAATATTAATATTTAATAAACAATACATTTTAAAAAGGATTTTTTCTCCTTAAAGATGACAAATATCTTGGTACCTTGAATTACTGAATCCCTCTTAAAACTCTGGAGATGACACACATGACCAGGCGGCCTCTGTCCCAACTATCTCCTCAGAGCTGGGCATTGGCACAGCATGACCTCTTCCTGCTATTCCAGTCCTAAGGCAGAGACTAGTTATGAAAGGCATTTTCTTTTCTCTTCCTCACTGAAGAAATCCGCAAATTGATCATTAAAAGATAGGCTGGGTCATGGTGGCTTACTAATCCTAACTACTCAGGAGGCAGAAATCTTGGAATTGGGGTTCAAAACCAGTTTGGGCAGGAAAGTCCATGAGACCCTTACCTCCAGTTGACAAGCTAAATGCTGGAAGTGGAGGTATGGCTCAAGTGGTAGAGCTCTAGCCTTGAGCAGAAAAGTTCAGGGACAGTGCCCATGCTCTTAAATCAAACCTCAAGATGAGCACAGAAGAAAAATAAATATGGATGAAACAAACATAGCATAAGCTAATTATAGAAAAACATGAAGTGATGGTTTTGAAATGAGTTAAACCAGTAAGCAAGGGCAATATCTAGTAATATAGAATGCCATGGACTTAGCACCACACTTGTGTATAAGGTCTTCTTTTTTGTTATTATTAACTTAGCAAAGTTTTATTTAGTAAAGCAGAGAAAATTAGGCTCAAACAGAAAAAGTAAAGGAGTCCTCCTGACGTAAGGAGGTTGGAACAAGAAACTCAAAATAGCAGTGTTTATCTAGGTACCTCCCGGGTTGAGGGATTCAAGCCTAAATCCTTTCCTGCATGCATGATTATTCCACCCAGAAAACCAAGGTTAACATCCTCAGCCCAATAATAACAAAACTTTCCTAAGCCCTTGTATGTATAAAACATTGTACTAAGTAAGCCCTTGATGGGAACCCGCTATTGCTAAGCATTAGATGAAGTCCTTTCTTTTGCTCCAATGAAGGAAAAGTTTTCCTCACTGTCCATACTAGGAAACAGAGATGAAGAAATCAAGGTGACCATCTATAGCCCCACAGCCAGTAGGCAGGTATTCAAATCTGTCTCCAAGAGGTCTGGTTCTGTGCTTGACATTCCATAAATCTGAATTGTCAGTGACTTTACTCAGCTCACAAAGCTAATAATAAAAGAGCCAGCTTCAAACGTTGGGTCTTGCACACCAAGTCTGCTTGGTGTGGCCAGAATAAAAAATTCTGTGCAATGGGTAGAGCAGAGAAGAACTGGAGGAAGTGGCTCAAATTGGAGCTTATGCAACCGTGTGGCTGGGAACGAACTCAATGCCATTCTTTTCCTTCCTTAGAAACTTGTAGAAGAATCCCTTCTCCATTTACCCTAGCAGAGTTTTGCAAAGCTCCAATGAAAATTTTTTGGAACACGAAATTATCATAATTCAAATGTTTGTGGCGAAGAGGTTTCATACTGCTTGTGGAAGACATAGGAATGTCTGAATTCTTGCTTTGCTTACATTGTTAGTCATAGTGAATGGTGACTTAAAAACTTGACCTGAAAGCTGTAGAAATACATTTCAGCCATGAGACAAATGAAAAGAATCCCTCTCTGGTGACCTTTATTTTCCCAAAAGAATAACTCTGCAGAAGCTTTCCTAAATCAGAGTTGTGAGAGTATCACTGAATGGAGACCCTTGATCCTTGGAAACAGGCACTAGACTGATACAGCATCAAGAATGTGGAGAAAGAACAGAGATGAGATTTAAAATGCTTCCCACCAAGCTCCTACCTTATATTTAGCTAAGCAATATATGGAAAAATTGGTACCTTTTAGCACCAGCATGATTACTACCACTGTTTTTGCGGAGGCTGATGCCTGACTAGCACCTGCAGTGGAGCTGAATTAATGGAATTGATTTACTGGCTCAGTGTTTCAAAAAATATATATGGAGTTGAATTTTGAGAGAAATTTCTTACAAAAGGAACTTTTTGATTATATTAGACTTCCTGCTATTGGTGATAACCTTTCTACCGTAGGTCATGACAAAGCTAGACATTTCACACTTGCTAATGTCCAGATAGAAAAAATCATCTAGACTGATGCTTATTATATGCTAGTTTTGTATAAATCATGTTAGATATATTGGATCACTGAATTTCTCAGGACAATTAAGTGTTACTTTTTATCCAACTATGTATACAGCAAACTGAGTCTCAGAGAGGATAAATGACTTGTTCAAAATCTCACAGCTGATAACCGTGGACTGGATTCAGGCATCTCCAAAATCTTTTCTTTCTAGGTTATTCTAACATGAGCTAGTGCCATAATTTCCTCAAGAATGAGTAGCACCCATGGCTTCCTGTCCTCCCGTTTCAGTTATGAGTCAAATGACTGGCTGAGTCACATGACAGAAACTTACAATTTATGTGTCAAGATCTCTATTAATTGGGAAGATTGGTTCTTTTCTACCCACTTCAACCATTTTTTTGTAGATAAATAGAAAAGACTGGAAAAAAGAAGATAATGAGAAATTAACAGATATATACTCTCCTTTTTTAGGAGACAGGAATGAAGCATTATTCATCTTTTTGTACCCAATAATTTGTTACTAAATAAAAATATTATGATCTTTTGTGTTTTCTCTATATCCTGAAACAAGTCAGTTAGATGCTGTACTCATAGTTATAGATATACATATATCTGTATGACAGGGAGCTACCCTGAAAAATGCAGCTAGGTTATTTTGTCATTTAGGAGACATGGTGGAGTATACTTGCAAAGACTAGAGAGGTACAGCTTAGTCATCTGACATAGCTTCGATGTGATCAGGTAAGCACACAAAAGAACCTGTGTTTTTGGAAGTGGCGATGTAGCTCAAGTGGTAGAGCGCTCGCCTTGAGCTGAAGAGCTGAGGGACAGCGCCCAGGCCCAGAGTTCAAGCCCCACTACCGACAAAAAAAAACAACAAACTTTATACAGGTGGACCTGTTGCAACAATGAGAAGTACAAGTTGTCATGTCCAAAACGAGCTTTACAACGTCGGTGCGGGGGGGGGG
>NW_012267391.1:2338311-2344098 GCF_000151885.1 Dipodomys ordii
AAGAGAGGAAACTATGTCACTTTTCTTTTTTTGGTAATGAGGCTTGAGCTCAGGCCTGGGTGCTGTCCCTGAGCTTTTTTTTTTTTTTTTTTTTTGCTCAAAGCTGTCACTTCTGGTTTTAGGTGGTTAATTGGAGATAAGAATCTTACAGATTTTCCTTCTCTGGCTGGCTTTGAATCTCAAACCTTAGATCTCAGCCTCCTGAGTAGCTACTGTGAGCCACCAGCCCTCCACCATGTCATCTTTTACAATCTAGTCATGGTAGTTTGATTTCCCTACAGCACGTTTTTTTTATTTTGCGGGTTTGGTGGAGTGGAGAGTTTTGTGGGAAGAGAATACCACAAGGTGCTTTCTCCATTAACTTATTCTGCCATACTGACTGAAAGAATTAAAGCCATCTCATAGTGGGGTGGAGTAATATGATTAAAAAGCTAGTATTCCAGTTATCTATTGGAATGCAAAAAAGACATCAAAACCTAGTGGCTTCAAACAACATGAACTTAATTATATCTTATGATGTGGGTCAGGATTTTGGGTGGGCTTGGCAGTGTACTTCTTTTCCTCCATGAGGGTTTTGATTAGAATTACTCAGTGATGTTCAACTAGTGGCTGACTCTGCCTGGATGATTCCAGATGGTTTCATCCACATACATGCATGTCTGTAAATGCGCTCAGCTGGGACCGCCTCTCTCTCCAGGTCTCTCCACAGGTCTCTCCTGGAGACCATGCAGAGCTGAAAGTCTCATCATTTCATGGCTCCTTGGCTGATAAATGCACTGTATTTATTCAGATTCATGTTGATAGAGAAGGGTGAAGGCACATTTCAGAAAAAGTTCATGAAATAAGTATTTTTGGAGTAATGAAACCTTCCCCTTTAAGGGATAATGAAATAGAAAAGAAGTGTAACTTAACTACTAGGATCAGTGGCCCCTAGACTAAATAGGATTAATTGTTAACTCATAATGATAAGGTAATTTGTAAGTTAAAGAAATCAGAGCTTCTCAGCTTCTTATATTTAGCTTAATATTATTCTATCCCTGGTTTACTGACTGACTGAACATTGGTAATGCTTTCTCTGAAAAACACATTTTTGTTTTAGGATTCTAAGGCGTTGAATTTGCCTCAGTGATTTACCTGTATTTTTTCACATTTTGTTTAGTTTTCACAAGAAACCTTCCATCCATCCACTCATCCACTTACTCTTCTTTCCATCTTTTCACTTGGACTAATTGGCATTTATTTAGTGTCTATTACATAGGTACCAGAAGCTGGTTTACATACTGTACAGTATGCTCAATACAAAGCCCCTAGTCTGTGGAATTTACATTCTCCATATTTCTGGAATGGAAAAGTAGCTCAGAATAAGTCAAAGGGCTAGTTATGACTAACGAGAACTGGGAATTAAAGAAGAATGCCTGTAAGACTCTAATTGTAAGACCAGAAATACTGCCCTCTTAACCAGCACAGAAACACATTGGGGGAAGCCCATTTCTTTTTCGTCCATGTGGGGGAAATAAAATATATTGGGGAATGTCGAGGAAAATGTTTCTGGAAGCCTGGAATGACTTTCCCTTTACCAGGAGGTCATAAATGAAACGAACAATTCTGTTCATTGCGTCAGAGAAGAGAAAAAGAGGAGCAGGAAGTTTTGAGGAACTATTCGTATCCATCTAAGTATACATCTCGTATTTTTCATCCATCCCTTGCTGGGGGATTGCAGAAGGGCAAATGTTTCTGATTTAATATTATCCCACTTTCAGAAACTTCATGTGACTCCTAATTTTACTACTATTGTAGAGGTTACCTCTACAATATGCCCTGAAATGCTTTTTTTTTGGTCTTTTTCTACACAGTCATACCCACCATCAAATCAATGTATAAGAAAATGGGGAGCCTATGGTATGACAATTCTAGGTCCTGTTCATTTTTCATGTATCATGATAACATGAGTTTCTCTGTGTTATGAAATACTTCTGAAATTATGAGTTATTTTTTGTGCTGGTACCTAGATTTGGATTCAGGGACTTTTGCTTGTTGAACTGGCATGCTACCATTGAGCTATGCATCTAGCCTAACTTAGGGCTGGTTATTTTGGAGATGAAGTCTCACAGAATTTTCTGCCTCAGCTGGCTTTGAACCATAATCCTCCAGATCTCAGCCTCTTGAGTAGCTGAGGGAACAGGCAGGAGCCTGTTATGGGTGTCCAGCTTGAAATCATGAGTTTTAATGATTGTGTAAAATTCCCTGGTGTGAACATACTAACTGGATATTTACATAGTTTCTTTTGTTATTAATAACACCGTAATAAACATCTGTGTGCATGGGTAAAAAAAAAAGAACCTGTGTTTTTTACTCTGAAATTTTTGTATAAGTAGGAGCATACAATTATTTACATTTACTATTTGTATATTTACTATTTGTATCATCATACAAACCATAGTACAGTAAATATAAATCAGCAACATAGTCACTTGTCATCATCAAGTTTTCTCTGCTGTACATAATTGTATATTCTTTCATTTCATATGGCTGTCAACCCAGTAGGTTTCTTTTCACCAACATCATCATGAATGCACATTGCACTCTGACAACAGCAGGCAAGAGGAATTTTCAGTCCCATTATAATCTTATAGGACCATTGATGTGTATGTGGTCATTACTGACAGAAATGTTATTGTGCAGTACATATGTGCTTTAGATAGAGTGATTTACAGATTAGATTTACAGGCTTTTGCTAGGTTGAATATGAAAATTTTATACCTCTAAATTCAAGGTGAGTTTACTTATTGAACTTGAGTCTAAGGTTCAAATGTCTTCCTTACAAAAGAATTCAGTCTAGAATTTCACACACACACACACACACACACACAAGCATGCACGGGGGCAGAAATATGTATGCATATATATACATATATATATCAATGAGGTTAAGAATTCTGGCAGAATCACACAAAGCCCATATTCAAGGCCAACTCTGGCTAATTTGGAGCCCTAAGTTCCTACCGTGCTGCCATTAACATCAGCATATTGGCAATTCTTTACTTTCCTTGGGTTCTCTTCTCATCTTCTGTTTCAAGTAACCTCCGAGAATACTCTGACGAAAATTGTCCTCCTGTTACTATTTTATTTTTGCCAAGAAGCAGTCAAGTCTGTTGGGGCTCATCGTGGCCATCAGCTATGCAATGGGGCTTGGTGTGGAGGTGTGTTACTGAAATGGCACCTGCATGTGTTTTCATGAAAGGGCTGACCTGGACCAGGCTTCTTAAGAACACCTGCTAACAGGCTGCAGTGCCAAGGGCTTTGTCACTGCCCCCCAAAGGCAGTAACTTGCTGTGAGTTGGGTAATTTTTCCTTCTAACCCAGCAGAAAAGAGGAGGACATAGGCAGAAAATATACCAATTTCTTTGATGCATCCAAAGTACTTGTCCAATCTTACTAAAATCTGTGTGAGTAGTAATATATTTTTATGCAACTGGCAAAAGATGGTCTTTGTGCATAATAGTATATTTTTTGGGGGGGGTCCGGTCCTGGGGCCTGAACTCAGCCTGGGCGCTGTCCCTCAGCTCTTCAGCTCAAGTCGAGCGCTCTACCACTTGAGCCACAGTGCCACTTCCGGCTTTTTCTTTTTTCTTATGTGGTGCTGAGGAATTGAACCCAGGGCCTTATGC
The DNA here is from genome assembly GCF_000151885.1 of Dipodomys ordii. Lineage (NCBI taxonomy): Eukaryota > Metazoa > Chordata > Mammalia > Rodentia > Heteromyidae > Dipodomys > Dipodomys ordii. The sequence continues at coordinate 2,341,980 of NW_012267391.1, forward strand.
CTGCAAGGCAAGCGCTCTACTACTAAGCCACCTTCCCAGCCCCGTAATAGTATATTTTTATACAACTGGCAAAGGATGGTGGATGCCTGCTTCTTTTTGATTCTATGGCATTTGTGAATTATTTAATGTTGCCATATTGGCAAAATAAAGTAGTTTTGGTGTGATTTTGCAATTCCTTATGTAAAAATTATGAAAAAAGATTAAAAAGTAAAAGAATTTCTCAAATGTTTACAAGGTTTCAAACTAATATATTAGAGAATTTTAAAGCCAAACAGCTCATGTTACTCTGGAGCATACAGATAGGATCAAAGTTTTCTTTATTGGCATTGCTGAAATAGAGGCTCTTTTCTGGCACCAGAATAGGTATTGAAATATTATAGTAAATGTCTTGCAGATTAATGGATTTTTTTCTTTTCTGAGAACTTCAGACTTTTAAAAATGTTACTATTTAAAAGAGAATTAAAAATACTCATTTCATTTTTAATAAACACAAAATCTCAAGTAATTTGAAATTACAAAAAATACTAAACTACAACAGGCACTGATGCATCTTGTGTTAAAATTATTCTCTTCAGTGCTAGCAGAATTCGAGAAAATATCTCCAAAGTTAGTTACATGATATTGTCGAGTGTCCTCTTCTTCATGGGGGTCATATTTCCCAAACCCCAGTGCCACTGACCATAGCTACTACTGAATTCTAGCAATGTGATATGGATGTTTTCTTGTGCATACATACCCAGGATAAAAATTTAATTTATAAATTAAGCACAGGATGGCATAACTAATAATGAAAAAGAACAATTATAAAAATATGCTATAGGAAAAGTTACATAATTATAATCTTTCCACCTATTCACTCACCACTTCTATTGAAATGTGTGTTTCCTAGAGCCATAGAACAGAATGCTGTACAGGAAGGCTGCACCCAGAACATCCAAAGCAGAACCACAAAGCTGATATCTGTCAGGCTTGGAGACAGCAGTTGAATGCCAGGTGTGAATTTTGCAGGAATGTACCAGAAAGATAGCTGGGTTAAGTTTTTTCCTGCTTAAAGTCTCATTATTCTCTGAAATACCTCTCAAAGTCTCATTAGTCTCTGAAATACCTCTCAAATGAGGTAGTGGCATGAATGACACTAACTTGAGCTAACTTGAAAATGTGACACTTCTCACCATTCCTCTCAGGTGAAATCTCAGGTGGAGTTTGGAGGTCTAGTTTATGAAGGCATGTGAGGCCTTTGTAAAAGTTTCAGCTTAGAAAAAACAAAAATGCCAGGTGACTATAATCCTAGCTATTCAGGAGGCTAAGATCTGAGGACCACAGTTCAAAGCCAGCCTGGGTGGGAAAGTCCGTGAGACTTTTATTTCCAATTAACCACCAAAATAACCAGAAGTGGCACTGTGGCTCAAGTGGTAGAACACTAGCTTTGAGCTGAAGCGTTCAGGGACAGCACCCAGGCTCAGAGTTCAAGCCCCATGACTGACAGAAAAAGAAAAGAAAAGAAAAGAAAAATTTACATGTTAACTGGTTGACTATTATTATTGTTGTTATTGTTATTGTTGTGTAGGTACTGGGGCTTGAGATCAAGGCTTAGGTGTGTTTTAGCCTTACCACTCGATGCAGGTACTCTACTACTTGAACAACGCTCCACTTCTGTTTTTTTCCTGTTTTTTTTTTCTTTGAGCTAAGACTCTTACAGACTTTCCTTGGGCTGACTAGGAACAATGGTTCTCAGATCTCAGCTCCTGAGTAGCTAGGATTACAAGTGTGAGATGCAGTACCCTGCCCCGTATACATGTTTTTTCCTAAAGTGCATCTGAATTACATGAAGTCTCTTAACTTTTTAAAATTGGAAGTACTCACTCTTCTTTCCTCTATTATCACGTCTTTCTCTAAAGAAGCATGTGAGTAAAACAGACACCTCACATTGCAAAAGCAGCTTATTTAGTATCTTTACTTGGAGAAATGCAATCTTATCAAGAATAAAATATAGGGCTGGGAAGGTGGCTCAGTGGTAGAGCGCTTGCCTTGTATGCAAGAGGCCCTGGGTTCGATTCCTCAGCACCACATAAGCAAAAAGAAAAAAGCCGGAAGTGGCGCTGTGGCTCAAGTGGTAGAG
>NW_012267391.1:2350188-2403664 GCF_000151885.1 Dipodomys ordii
AAATGTGGTATATATACACAATGGAATTCTATGCCTCCATCAGAAAGAATGACATTGCCCCATTTGTTAGGAAATGGAAAGACTTGGAAAAATTACATTAAGTGAAGTAAACCAGGCCCCCAAAAACATAGGTCCTATGGTTTCCCTTATTTGCAATAACTAGTATATGTCTGAGACAAGCAGAAATGGTCAGATAAGTTGATGTTAAGCGGAATGAACCCCAAGATAAGGACTCAAATGTTTTTTTCTTCTTGCTATTGTTTCCCTAACCTTTGAGAGTTTCTCATTACTTCATCTCTGCTCTCAAGAGGCTTATCAGAGTTCCTCCTACTACATTTAGTCTTTTTCCTGAGAGATCTCAAGCTTAATAAAAAAATTTTCCTTCATTTTAATTTTAATAAAAATTCTCATCCTACTTTAATAAAAATATCATCCTATTTTAATCTTAATAAAAAATTTTCCATCTCACTCTAATTTTAATAAGTTTTCTTCCATCTTAATTTAGTGGTTCTTATAGAACAAAAATCTAATGCATCAGACTGATAACTGCATGGCAAAAATATTGTTTGAGTTACTTCTACAGTATTAGCTTCTTGTATTGTGAAACTATTCAATAGTCCCTTTAGTGGAAATTCAGACTCTAACATTTGTGATCTCCACCTACAAAATCACTGGGAACTGGCTCAAAGTAGCCCAATATGACTATAATAACAGAAAAAGGAGAGTCACTTACCTGCTATTGGATCAGATAACAAACACATTCTCTTTATTTCTGAAGTGAAGACCAGAGTACATGGTTGAATATAAGTTTTGAATATATTTTCTAGTTTTAAGAAAACAATTGAGGAGATGAAGTTTATGTAGTGGAAAGTTGGATTCTATAGAGCATTTTCATGGTTTATAACTTAAAAGGGAGAGTAACTTTGAAAATCGGGAGTTCTTAGAAACACGAGACACCTGGTCAATAGACCTTCATGGTGACTTGGCTACATATGATTTATGTTGTGATGTGAAAGGGTAAGTTAGAAATGTGCCACCACATTTCTAGGAGACGATGGCTCAGCCCCAAATGGTCGTAATTGGCTGGGATTGAGTGGTGGCTGCCTGTAGAGATAATTTGCACTCTTTTTTATTTTTTTACCACAGTGGCCACTAGCCCTACTGATCTATAAATAGTGAAGTTGAGGATCACTTATCGTTTGACATCACACATGCTATACTGCTTTTCTTGTAACAAAAAGAGAAATTCTCTGGTCTTACAACTCTTGGAAAGTGAATGGAGAAAGAACAAAAGCATTTCATGGTTGACTTTTTCTTTCGTATCTGCCTAACTCCAGTGGATGTCTAAGTTTGGAAATGATACTGCAGTCAAGCTCAGTGTTATGACACTTAGTAATCTCAGATAAAGTAGGAATATTTGTGAAGATGAAACTTTTGATAGATTATAAACTTAAATGTATTCTATAATCTTATTCTGTATTTATAATCTGTGTAATTTCTTTAAAACAAGTTTCTTTCTTCTTCTTCTTTTTTTTTTTTTTTTTTTTTGCTGATCATGGGACCTGAACTCTGGGCCAGGGAGCTGTCCCTCAGCTCTTCAGCTCAATGCTAGTGCTCTATCACTTGAGCCATGGAGCCACTTCCGGCTTTTTTCTGCTTATGTGGTGCTGAGGAATCGAACCCAGGGCCTCATGCATGCAAGGCATGTACTCTACCATTGAGCCACCTTCCCAGCCCCTAAAAACAAGTTTCTTAATGTGATGTTTATCCACAGTGGAGTTTTATTAGTCAAAAAGAAGAATGATATTATGTCATTTGGAAGACAACTGGAGATGATAAGTTAAGCAAGACAGGGAAGATTGAGAAAGACAAATACTTTAAACTCTTTCTCATATGCAGAACCTAGTTTTGAGAGAGTGGGAGAAAGGGAGGGAGGGAGAGAAAGCGAGAATAAGAGAGAGGAAAAGAAATGAAATAGAAATGAAATGAAATGAAAAAGAAATGAAAATAGAACAAGAAGAGAATGTAGACCAGTAGAGCAAGGAGAAGGAATAGAAGAGGATAATGGGGGTATTAATATGATCTAAGTACATTATGTACATTTGTGAAATGTCTTGATGAAACCCATCAGAAATGTACAAATTACCTTAATTTCTTGAGGTATGATTGGCATATACTTCAAATTTTAACTTCTTTAATACATTCAACATGAATGTATTAAATGCTTCAACTCATGAAGCATAATTAGCAGGGAATGTAAATCAGACCACAATGAGATATCTCCTCACACATAGATACCTATTATAAAAGCAACAACAACAACAACAAAACCCAAACAGGCACTGACAGCTTATGCCTATATCCTAACTACTCAGGAGACTGAGGTCTGAGGATCACAGTTTGAAGCTAGCCTGGACATACAAATCTGCCAGACTATTCTAGTTAACTGGGAAAAAGCTGAAACTGGAGGTAAGGCTCAAGCAGTAGTGCCAGCCATGAGTGAAAAAAGCCGAATGAGATCATGATGCCCTGCGTATAACAAAACAACAATACTTGCCCATGTAATTGTAACCCCTCTGTACAGTATTTTCACCAAAAAAAAACAAAACAAAAAACCAAAACAATAAAATAGAAAAGGTAAGTGCTAGTAAGGATATAGAAAAAAGAGAGTCTAACTTTGTTGATAATAATGTATAATGATGCAACCTCTAAGGGAAACATTGTAGAGTTTCCTCTAAAAAGAAGTAAATGAAATTTGTTGAAATTGTTTTGGGAGATAGGAAAGAATGACAGAGAGGATGAAGCTGATCAAAGTACATATGTGTATACAGACAGGGCTCTTAAGTTGGATCCCACGTCAAGTGGGCGTTTTTGTATATATTTTATTGTAAAAATAATACTGGACAGAGGGGTTACAATTACATGAGTCAGGTAATGAGTCCATTTCCTATCGAGCGTTGTTACCTCCTCCTTTGTTTTTCCCCAGTGGGTTTTTTTCTTACCTTTACTCTCTTATTCTAATGAATATATATTATACATATTTATATTATAGTGAATATCTATATTCACAATTGGCTATGTGTAGTTGTACAAGAAAAATTATCTTTTTTGTGTCTTTTTATTTTTAATTGGTATGTAATCATTGTATATATTTATGTGGTAGATTCTGGTGTTTTGAAAACTTATACACATAGTGTAATAAGCAAATTAGGGCAAATAATATATCTTTAACTTTATACAGGAACATTTCTTTGTGATTACAAATGTCAAAATTCCCTTTTTGAACTGTTTTGAAGCACACAATACATTATCATTAGCTATAGTTAATCCATTGTATGATAGAAAACCAGAACCATATTCCTCCTTTCTAACTTTAACTTCTCACCCACTGACAACCCTTTTCTCATCCCCACTCTGCTTCTCTATTCCAGCTTCTGGTAACTATTACTATACTTTCTACTTTTTAATTTTATTTTATTGTAAGGATGATGTCAGAGGGATTACAGTCACATAAGTAATGCAATGAGTACATGTACTCATTACTTTCCACATTTATATGCCAAACTTTTGTAGCTTGCACGTGTGCATAATGATCTGATATTTGTCTTTCTATGCCTTGTTTATTTTATTTACTATAACAACCTCCAGGGTCATCCATGTTGCCTTAAATGACAAGAGTTCATTCCTTCTTAGTATTCCATTGTTATTTATTTTTTATTGTTCTAAAGGTGATATACAGAAGGGTTACAGTTACATAAGTCAATGTCACCTCTTCCTTTGTTCCTTTCCAGTTTTTAACTCAAGGATTTATTTTAGTAATGCAGAGTTTATAGTAGGAAAAAATGGAGAAGAGAAATATTTCCTGGTCCCTGTGCAAGAAACAAGAAGGAAAAGGCTATCTGAACCTACCCCCTCCTTTTGAATGCTAAAATCTGAGAGTTGATTAACTAAATAAATACCTGGTGGGAAAAGGAAGTTCAGAAGGTTATTTGGGTGGGTCTTACTCATTCACCTCAAATCATGTCTGTGTATTAAGGGTTGGTGAGCTGATATGACCAAACACATCTGTTCTCTCAGTCCAAAAGGTATAAAAACTACAGATAGAAAAACTGATACTGAGCTTTTAATTGTCATTTACTTGTTTACTCCAACTGGGGTACCTCTCAGAGGGGTTTTGTTATTACCCAGAATCAGGTGTCAAAACGTATAAAACTTTTCTTTTTTAAGTGGCTATGATATTAAGGCCCTATTCAAAAGTTAGTTCTCACTGGGCACTGGTGGCTAATGCCAGTAACCTTAGCTACTCAAGAAACTGAGGTCTGAGGATTGTGGTTCAAAGCCAATCCTGGGCAGGAAAGTCAGTGAGACTCTGATCTTCAATAAACCACCAAAAACAGGAAAAAAAAATCCAGAAGTAGAGTGCTAGCTTTGAGCAAAGGAAGCTCAGGGACCCTGAGTTCAAGCCCTGGGATGGACACACACACACACACACACACACACACACACACGTGCATTACAAACAAAAAGTTAGTTCCCATGGAGTTTTAATGCAGCCTAGATAATTTTCCCTTTTGTTGGGGGTATCTATGCCTTTTGTAGAAACCTAGTTCCCTACCAACCCCAATAAACAAAAGGAGATTATTGGTGCATTGGAATAAGGCGCTACAGTTTAAAAAGTTGAGAATTTTCATTCCCTTGTTAAGGTTCCTTTATTTGCAACAAGTATAAGATCTTACACTGAATTAGAGAGAACAGTTTTATTAGCCTCGTTGGCTATTTTTAACATAAGATTTAAGATTACCCCTTGTAAATCTAGAATCAAGATTATAATACCTGAAAAGCAAGTACTTGCTAAAGTTGTTTTCCATGAGTCTGATCATAAATGCATTAAAGGAGAATCCAGCTATAAGAACAAAAACTTGGAATAATCATGGTTAAAATTTTGAAATACAGTTTAGCAATGGACAGAAATCTTCTTTCCCTTGTATATGGCCTTTTTTGATAATAATTTTGATTGGGAGCATTATATTGGCTCTATCAAGCTTCTTGTTACAGTTAGGAACACAGGTATATATGTTATTTAGGGATCACTGGCTTGGTAAAGTTTTTCCTAAGCTGGGAGTTTGAGAAGGCTTACACACTTGGGGAGCACACATTTAACACACACTAGCACTAGCAACAATTAACATTCATAGTTACACAGTTTTCATACACACATATGTATTAACCCTACATTTTACCTTTGGAGTAAAAATTAGAATCTTTAGCTAGATAAAATGCAGGTATAAATCACTGACACAAATCAGAACTTAAGGTCTCTTACAAGTTAAAGAGAATTAGTGCCAGTGAACTCAGATAACTTGCTTTTTATTGCACTAATGCATCTCATATACACAATGTTCCCTTAGTTCAATGAATATTGTATAAAAAGAGAGCATTTGTCAGTCATTTTGTGAGCATTACATTTATACCCAGACAATGTTTGCATAAGGCTTAAGGCTTAGACATATAGCCCCCATATGTAGTAAATGTTAAAAATATTAATCACTTAAAACTTTTATAAAAGAGATACTTAAGCTGGGCATCGGTGGCTCATTTCTGTAATCCTAGCTACTCAGGAAGCTGAAATCTGAGGATCGCAGTTTAAAGCCAGCCTGGGTAGGAAACTCTGTGAGACTCTTATGTCCAGTAAACCACTCAGAAAACCAGAAGTGGTGTTGTGGCTCAAGTGGTAGAGTGCTCCCTTGAGCTGAAGAGCTGAGGGACAGCACCCAGGCCCAGAGTTCAAGCCCCACAAATTGACAACCCCTCCCAGGCACTTCCCCCCAGAAAACATACTTAAATGTACACTGGTTTAAATAGGATTCTCTTCAGTAGTTGGAGACCTCAAATTAGGAGAAAACAAGTTTTAGCTTGTTAAAACAAAATATTCCTTTTAAGACCTGTTTGGTTGGGGTTGGTTTTTTTTTTTGACAAATGTTACTAAGAAGACACTATTTTAAGACAAAGAATTAGGTGTTGTGACATCAGTGCACTAAACATATACACGTACCTACTGAGGCTTGAAATCAGAGCTTGGCACTGAAACAGCCTTTTTTTTTTTTTTTAGCTCAAAGATGGTGCTCTACCACGTGAGTCACAGATCCACTATTGAAAATCAGAGTTTCATGAACTTTTGCTGCCCCACTGCAACCCTCAGTTCTCCAGCCTCCTGATAGCTAGGCTTAGAGGTGTGAGGTTCTGGCTCCTGGCTTCACATACATAAACCTTTTATAATCCCCATCTTTTGTATGCTTTAAAAGACCAATTTATACCTTGTGCAATGTTTTATAACTTTTCGATGTTTTTGTCCTTGCTTGCTTTTTCCATCTTGGAATTTTTTTTTAGTATAAGACCTACTTTTAAAAAGACTTTCTCTTCTACAGGCATTTACTCTGTTTCCTTCCAAAACTACACAATATCCTATATGACATTCTTTTCTGTCCTCTTCTTTTTATTTAATTTGGAGTAATTTTATAAAGGTGAATGTAGACAATTTTTTCTCTATGAATAAAATACTTGATAGAATTTTAAAAAAGAAGACCAAGGAAGAAAATAATCTCAAATTATTTTCCTATGTAATAATTTATAAAAGCATATTTGTTCCAAAATAATCAAAATATCTGTCCAATAAGGAATTTGGCATTTTTGTCAAACAAGAAATCTTTGAGAGAAAATACATTTTAGGAGAGCAGTAAATCTTTTGATAATTTTATTTGTCTTGCAGCTTCATTTAGAAAGAGATCCAAGGAAGTCAGTTAAGGAAGAAAACTGGATCCTGCTATCTATTAAAAATTTCTTTTTGCCCTGTTGAATGGTACCTGAGTTTCCTCATAGGGTCCTGATCAGTTGGGGCTCAAATAGTAGGAACAATTTTTTAAACCTTGTAGATTATATTTATTAAAATTACTTTTGCACTTAATTAGGACATGAGTCTTTTCCACTTAATTAGGATATGAGTAGAAACTTTGTCTTTTCTCTTTTTTAATCAGTAAAGATTATTTTAACTATACATTTATATTCATTAGTCATACAAAAGGGTCACCATATACCAATCAGTTTATGTGTACAATGCATTTTGATTATCACTCATTCGTCATTCTCCCCCACCCCTCCCAACCCAATCCTTCCCTTGATTTTCCTAGTTTTATAGAATATTCACTGAATACTATGACTGCATGCTCTCTACTCCTTTCTTCTTAACTTTAGTCCCCAATAAATGCCATTTTTGGAGATGGATGGCTTCCCTTACTTTTGGGGGGGGAGAGAGAGACAGAGAGACAGAGAGAGAGAGAACGTTTTCATTGTAGGAGAAAGAATGCTGTCACCAAGGCTAACAGATTGAGAGACCGAAAGGCCCCAAAGATAAATGCTTTTCTAGTTTTGTGAGATTCAACACCTGGCTCAGGCTTGCCAGTTTCTGTCACTGGGAGGGAGGATGGACAAAGTGTTCCTTCTGTTTCCCCATTTCCACAAAAAGTCACAGGTCCTTGAAGTCCACTCTTGAAAAGCATCTCAGAGGGTCTCACAAAAAGAAAAGTCTCACAAGGTTCAAGTTTTAGCAAGAGTTTATTTTAGCAAAATAGAAGTAAAGTGAGGAGAGATAGAGAGGAGAGAGAAACATTTCCTGCTCCCTATACAAGAAATGTGTGTTGAAGACTCCCATACCATATATTTATACCACTTTCCTACTAATGCACACTTAAAGTTGATTCTATCTCCTGGCAATTATGAAGAGCTTCAAAGAATATGAGAGTGTAGCTATCACTTTGACATAGTGATTTATTTCCTTTGGATATATAATCTGTAGTGAAATTGCTGGATCACATCATAGTTTGACTTTTTATGAGGAACTTCCATACTGACTCCAGAATAGGTATACAATTTTACAATCCCACCTAGTGTAGAAGTGTTCCACTTTTTCCACATTCTTGTCAGTGCTCATCATATCTATCTTTTTGGTTATAGGCATTATTTTTTATCCTGGGGTGAGCTACTGCATATGGTTTTGCAATGTTGTAATGTGACTTTTCTTCAGTTTGAATGACTAGTGATAATTGACCTTTTTAAAATGTAACTGCTGGCCAATTTGTGTTTTATTTTGAGCAATGGCTATTCAAGTATTTTGCCCATTTTTAAAATGAGTTTTTTGTCTGAGTTGCTTGATTTCCTTGTATGTGTTGGATATGAACCTTATGAGATATATTCTCTGCAAATGTATTCTATCTTCTGTTGGTTGTCTCTTAATCTGTTGACTGTTTTCTTTGTTGTGCAGAGGTTTCTAGCAATTTCATCTACTTTTGATAGTATTGTATGTGCTTTTTTTTTTCCCATCGATTGTGGGGCCTGAACTCTGGGCCTGGACGCTGTCCCTCAGCTCTTCAGCTCAAGGCGAGCCACAGCGCCACTTCTGGCTTTTTTCTGCTTATGTGGTACTAAGGAATCGAACCCAAGGTCTCATGCTTGCAAGGCCTTGTACCACTGGGCCACCTTCCCAGCCTCTGTAAGTGCTTTTGAAACTTATTAGTCCTTGCCCAAAGTGATATCATTAAGTATTCCTCTGGTTTCCCCTGTACCTCTGATGGTCATTGCTCCTTTGCGTTCTAGCTTAGTTCTTTTGAGAGCATGAAGCCATTTTGATTGATAATCCTTCATACAGTTCTACCCTTCCTCTGTGTCCCCCATGCTAAACGATTTATGATTTTTCTGTTTATCCCCAAATTCTAAAACATTACAATATTGGCTTCTGCCTTATATATTTTGTCCATTTTAGAATCTAGAAATCCAAGTTCATTAGAAATTGGGAACATTAGTTAATTCTTGATAATTTCCTTTTCCCATGATTTCTGTTTGTTAAGTTTTCAGATGAAGTCACTACGCTCCTCCTTTTCCATTACATTCTGGAAATCTTCCTCAACTTTATCTCCAAAACATTCTACGCAACTCCTTAAAATGTGGCTGTCTTAATTTTTAAGGTTCAAGGGATAATTATCAACTCCTTCTAATTTTATGGATATAATAGTTTACTTTTATTTCTTTTGGGATAGTATCTGTATTTATTGTTATTCTCAGCCAGGTACTTCTGGGATATGTCTAGAATCCTAGCCACTCAGGAGACTGAGATCTGAGGATCACAGTTCAAAGCCAGACTTTTATCTCCAATTAAGTGGAGTTGTGGTACAGCACCCCAGCCCTGAGCAAAAAAGCTAAGGAACAGCACCCAGATATGAATTTTAACCCCAATACCAGCACACACACACACACACACACACACACACACACACACGGAGTTTTCTGCATTGTTCCTATTTTTAAAGTTTTGTGATTTTTATCTATATGTTTGAGATTATTTTTCTTGAAAATATTCTAAAATACTTTATGGTCTTTGACTTTATTTCATATTTAATATAGTGAAACAATAATAAATATTGAGAGAGAGAGAGAGTGTGTGTGTGTGTGTGTCTTTAAGGAGGAGATGATTGCCATCAATGACATTCACTGGTGAATCTTTGAATGTCACTGTTCTTCGGTCATGAATTTCAGATTGATCTGGATGTAGAAACCTGACTACCATATTTATAGAAATTCATTATAAAGTATTTAAGCTAGTTTTAGAAAAGTATGGTCTGTAGACCTGAGGCCTTCCAAGATTCTTTCAGTGATTTCAGAGTTGAAACTGTTTTCATAGTATCATTGAGTCAACTTGTCATTTTCATTGTGCTGATATTCGCATTGTTGTTGCAAAGAAAACCTTAGGTAAAATTGTTACTGTGTTAACACTAACCAACACTCAGTTGGTTTCTTAAAACTTAAATAGTGCCAATCTTCTTGTTAATTGTTTTAATTTGGAAAATATAATTGCATTCCATGAGCATAGGTTATCAGCATTAACATATAATGTACTTGTTATCACAAATTTATATTTATTTTTGAATCATAATTTGTATGAGATAAATATCGACACATATAGTTATCACAAACAAAATGTCTCTAAGATCACCTAAGATCCTCTAAGTCCTGACTTTTTTGTTACTTTTTTTTGTGAGAATACCATATAGAGGAGTTACAATTACATGGGCAAGATAATGACTACATTTCTTATCAAGCATTGTTGCCTCCTCTTTGTTTCCCCTTCCCATCCCTTCCCATACTCCCCCCACACCCTCCACCAGATCCTCCCTCCCCCCACCAAAGTTGTAAAGTTCATTTTTCGAACCCATTGCCTCATGCATGCAAGGCAAGTGCTCTACCGCTGAACCACCTTCCCAGCCTATTCAGAGATTTTTAATTCTCCTTTCTGTACTCATGGAGAGATAGAAGTAAAGGCATATGTGTGAAAATAAGTGCACCACGTGTTGATTTGGGTATATGTGCCAACGTGTGGAAGCCAATGATTGCCGTCTATTTGAAATAGGTTGCTTCATTTAAAAAGTTAAATTGAAGATAAAAGAATCTAAAAAAATAAAAATCATCATTAATAGGAAGAAAATAGTTAGAACATCAGTTATGTATTTTCAGATAGAAAATCTTCATTTGTCCTTTGTTGTTTGATTCCTTAGAAATAATCAACAAAATTCTTGGAATTCTTTGGGGGAAATGGTTCTGTTATACAAAGTATATATTTATCAAAGGGATGTTCAGGCTAGACCTAGCTGCACTGTCCATCTAATGGATGTATCAACTAAAATGACTTTTTCCATCATGAGTTAATCTCATATGCAGATTCTAATATATAACAATAGTGCTATTTCTAAATGAGTATAGACATTCTTATACTTTATTTAATAGTAGATTACACAATTATTAAGGTGTGTGGTGTTTCTAAAGTATTGGGATGAATATATTGACCAAGAAAACTGCCATGAAAAAGTTTAGTGGATTTATTACTCCTTGACTCACTATACTCTGTGAAGTCAAGGAAACTACAACATAAAATAAACATTAGATTTAAGTTTTATTTATTTCTCACATGTAAAAACCTAAGGGAAATTGTCAGAGGAGCGACTGGACTTGCTTGATTTTGACATTAGTAGTCACGATAAAAGGTACTTGAGAGTGGGTGCAGAGGTTAAGCTAAGTTTGCTCTTGGAAAATAAGAATTGGCAATTAGGAGTGATCTTCTTATGTTAGCAAAAAAAGAACTCACCTAATTCTTAATATTATGTAAACTAAAATTTGGAAGGAACCTTGAAAATAATATTTTGCATCATCAGTATTTACTAGATGAAAAAATAAAGATAAGTAAATATGGATGAAGTGGTTCAGGACCACACTCTGAATTATTGTGGATATTGCTCTTAACATAAAATCATAAACCCCTAACCCAGTGATTTGAGAAATGAGGAGAATTTTCTGGGTAGAATTGAAAGGATACTGCAGATCTGATTCCTATTCTCTTTTTTTATGATGTTAATTTCCCCATTCCTCCAAGGTCTCTCTAAAGTATAATCTCCAAACTTCCTACCAGATTCTGACTCCCTATGTCTGCAATCATTTCTTCTCTACACCTGTCATGTTGAAGCCCACTCAATGTGACAACACACATTCAAGGCTTGGCATGGATTCACATAGGTTTCTATCTGGAATAGTCTCATTTTGTGGCTTCTAAAACTGATAGTTTAATAAGTAGTAACAAGTTATTATCATGTGAACCTCTGTTCTGGCCACACAATGTTCTTCATTTCTTAAAAGATTATCTTTTCTTTTTCTCTCTTTTTGTAAAAAAATATGTTTTTCAAATTTTTTTCATTGTAAAGATACTGTACAGAGGGGTTACAGTTACATGAGTAAGGTAATGAGTACCTTTCCTGTTGAGCATTGTTACCCCCTCCTTTGTTTTTCCCCTACCATCCCTTCCCTCCCTCCATCACAACCTCTCCCTCCCCCCCCCATTGTGGTATAAAGTTTGTTTTCAACATAGACACTATATTAAGAATATGTTTTGATGCAGGGTCTTGTTATGGAGCCCAGGCTGAGATAGAACTTCTGATCTTTCTGCCTTCACCTACCAAGTGCATTGTAACATTCAATTCTGCCTTTTATTTTATTCAAGTTATTTATGCATTCATTCAACAAATGCTTAGAGCTGAGACAGACAGACAGACAGGCAGGCAGACAGACAAACAGAGGATAACTTGTGGCCATACAGAATTAAACGATAATGATTATGGTCCTCAAAACAATTTGGTGGAAAAACAGTCAAGCAAACAAAACTATTTCCTACATCAAGCACTACTATTCTCAGTTTCTGAAGAACTAATTAATGAAATGTGTTCCTTAATCTGTAAAATAATGAGACTTCACCCAGTGGAGCCCTTAGATGATGACTTTGTTCTATATATATGTTATTTCCCATTTATTTTATATAAGTATGTATGCAAAATATACCACTTGTATATGTATAGATAGATGGATAGATAGATAGATAGATAGATAGATAGATAGATAGATAGATAGATAGGCCATTTTTGTCTTTTTATTTTTTGGGTCCGGTCGTGGGGCCTGAACTCTGGGCCTGGGCATTGTCCCTCAGCTCTTCAGCTCAAGGCTAGCGCTCTACCACTTGAGCCACAGCGCCACTTCCGGCTTTTTTCTTTTTGCTTATGTGGTGCTGGGGAATCAAACCCAGGACCTCATGCATGCAAGGCAAGCACTCTACCACTGAGCCACCTCCCCAGCCCGGCCATTTTTGTCTTAGAGTTCTTTCTTTGTACTTTATTATCTTAAATAGTTCACAAAGGAGTTTCAGTTAGACAGGTCAATATGTATATGCAATGCATCTTGATCATTCTCCCACCCATCTCATGTTTCCTACTTCCCTTTTCACTTATGTACATTGAGTAATAATACTCACTCCACCCACTGACTTGATCCACTCACCATTCCTCTCCCTATTCATCCACTCCCTTCCACTTTGCCCTGGTTTTTACTGTCTACAAAACAAATTTTAAGTGAAATCATAATGATAATAAAAAAAATAAGTGATACTTATTGATCGTATATGGGGTGCTGGGTGTTAAGTGCCTTGAACATAGCATGCTGATTCCTTATAATACAGATGCCTGTGAGTACAATTATTATACCCCTTGTGCAGATGAGTGAAATTGAACACTGAAGGATTAGATGACTTGTCCTAGGTTACAGGATTAATAAAAAGACTACAGGTTGAAGTCAGGAGTCTGACCACTCTGTTCCTCTTGGTGCAAAGGCAAAGACCATTTTCATATCTGTCTATTTTCTTTACTCTGCATGATGAGTCTTAGAAGACAGTCAGTCTCTCTCTCTCTTTCTCTCTTTCTCTTCCTCCGCCCCTCTCTCCCTAACACACACTATCTCACACTTCAACATTTGCCTGGAAAGACATAGAGAATACAAGGAGGATATTAGCCTACATTATCCCATCCAGCAATCTCAGGATCTCTTTTTAGCAATCATGACCCTTGTTTACCTTCAGAATTCATAATTGAAGAACATAGATTTAGGAGTTCTTTCTACTTCTTCAAGTACCAAACCCATTAGAATAGCTAACGATAATATTTGGAATTAAACTTGATCTAAACATTTACTTACAAGATGTAAGATGCTGATGCTCTCCATTCCTCAGTGGCATTAGAACAGCAATAAGGTGATGCCATGCAGCCTTTCATCTGTCAAGATTCTATCATGACAGTCTAGTTGTTTCTATCATAGGAGCAGGTATGAAGAATCACCTGATTAAGGGATGTAGCTAAGGGTAGACTTGCTTAGGTCAGCATATGACAGTGATCTTTGTTAATTTGGTTTTCCTGGCATTTCTAGGAGCTTTGGACAAATATTTTGGAATGTGGAAATACTTGTTATACTTCTCATTCATTTGGACATGAGACTTCTGACTCATACTTGGACTCTGTCCTCTACTTCCCATGTTATTCAAATTATGCTTCAATTCCTATAGTACCTCCTTTGTAAAAAGGATACAAAACCAACTGCTCCCAGCAATGCCAAGTGACATTTGTGAGCAAATTGTTTCTTCAGTCACTGACTTTTTTAGACCATTAGTACTGGCTTCTCTTTTCTTTTAAGACTATTATTGATTTCAAAACTTTTTATTTTTTGATTTTTGTCTCCTTAAGAGAAGGAGTGGAATAAATTGATTTCAAAACCCCACAGGCTTTGATTTTTATGAATAAGTATCTGGGTTGTTTCTGTTACCTACTTCCTATGTGTATAGTATAGAATGAGTCGTCTAAGAACGAAGTCCAGTTTATGTTCACAGAATGGATATACAATTTTGAAAAATGAAGGTCTTATAAGCAAAGTAGTAGTCAATTGCTTGGAACCAGAGAAGATGGTCTTTTATATCATTATTGTCTTTAAGTCACTGTACCAAGGGTTTTCAATTCAACATGTCAGTTTATAAGCACAGTAAATGTTTTTGCTTAAGCTAAAAAAAAATACAATGAAAGCAGGGTTTATACTATGGGGGAGGGACATACAAAGCAACAAAGAAGTAATCTTATAAATATGTTAGAAACAATCACAAGAAAGAAAAAAACATTTGAATCCTTATATTGGGTTCATTTCACCTAACATCAACTTGTCTGACAGTTTCTGTTTGTCTCAGACATATACTACTTATTGCAAATAAGGGAAACCATGGGACCTATATTTCTTTGGCCTGGCTTACTTCACTTAATGTAATTTTTTCCAAGTCTTTGCATTTCCTAACAAATGGGGCAATGTCATTTTTCTGATGGAGGCATAGAATTCCATTGTGTATATATACCACATTTTCTTGATCCATTCATCTACTGAGGGGCATCTGGGTTGATTCCATATCTTAGCTATGGTAAATAATGCTGCAATAAACATAGTTGTGCTGGTAGTTTTAGTGTGGTCTTGTTTGTAAACATTTGGGTAAATGCCCAAAAGTGGGATTGCTGGGTCATAGGGGAGCTCTATGTGGAGTCTTTTGAGGAACCTCCATACTACTTTCCAAAGTGGTTGAACAAGTTTACACTCCCACCAACAATGCAATAGGGTTCCCTTCTGTCCACATCTCCTCCAGCATCTGTTGTTATTAGAGTTCTTGATTCTAGCCATTCTAACTGGGGTGAGGTGGTATCTCAATGTTGTTTTGATTTACATTTCTTTTATGGCAAGGGAGGTTGAGCATTTCTTCATGTGTCTATTGGCCATCCTTCTTTCCTCTTTAGAGAAGTTTCTCTTTATGTCTTTAGTCCACTTATTTATTGGGCAGTTGTTTCTTTGAGGATTTGTTGTTGGGGGATTTAATTTTTGAGTTCCAGGTATATTTTAGATATGAGACCCTTATCCATTGTATGGCTAGTGAAGATCTTCTCCCAATTTGTGGGCTTTCTATTGATCTTGCTAGCTATGTCCTTTGCCATGCTGAAGCTCTGCAATTTCATGCAATCCCATTTGTCCAACCTTTCTTTGATTTGTTGTGTTTCTGGGTCTCTATTAAGAAAATTTTGGCTTGTGCCAAAGAGACTTAGGGTTTCTCCTATTCCATTCTGTAATGTTTTCAGAGTGTCTGCTTTGACTCTGAGGTCTTTGATGCATTTGGAGTTGATTCTGGTGCAGGGTGATATGTACGGATCTAGCTTTTAGTTTTCTGCAAGTGATTAACCAATTTTGCCAGCACCATTTACTGAAGATGCTGTCTGAAAGACTATTTTTACAAGATAACAGACAACAGATAACAACATAGCAGAGAACAAAAAAGTTTGGGAAGCTTTGGTCCAGACTAACAGTTTCTAAAATTTTAGATAAGCAGTTCCACTTTTGATTTATAACCTATCTTTGAAAATCTGCACTTGGCCAATGTTTTGTGATGAAAGCAATTCCAATGCTAAAATTAATAAGGAATAAGAAATGAGAATGGCAAGGACCAATTGGTTCCCATGTATTGAAAAGTTATGTAGCATAGAACTTTTGTCAGGCATACATATTTTCTGAATTATTAAGGGTACCATAAACTAAGAACGTTTGGGAACCTCTGATCTAGAACATGATTTCAAAGAGAAACATAAATGATACTATATTGCTATTACACTTTGAGAAATGCTGCATAGGTAACCCCTTTTGAAGGACACACACTTAAAGCAAATAGCCTGGAATTCATTGCCACTACGGAAAGAATAAGAAAGCAGGAGAGGGCCAGGTAAGTGCTTAAATTAGAATTAGGGGAGACATACCCCTAAAGTACAATAAGTAAGCATTCTGGTACTCATGGGGTCACCTCTCAGAGGGAAAACAATTCCAGTGATGAGGCTTCTGATATTGTGTTAACTTCAATAGAATAGTCTAGGAATTAGAGGGTCAGCTGACTCTATAGATCAGAGACCCTTAGTAGCTACAACTTATGAGTGCTCTACATAATAACAAGAATGACACCAAAATTAACACCAGCAAAAATAACAGTAAGTGTGGCAGTAATAATAACTACATGAGAAATCCATTATGTTCTAGCCCATGTCTTAAATGCTATATGTGTATTAACTTGCTAATTAGCCCAAAATATATTCACTCTTATGTGCAAGGAAGTATAAACTCCTGCCTTTACAAATTTCATTTTAGTGAAGACTGATACAAAAATTAAGTAATTAGTAATCAATTATAGTTACAATTACATTTCAAAATTAAAATTCAGAAATGGTAAAAAAAATCAGTAATATTAGGGTTTGTGGAGACCAATATGTGTTGATCAAATAGAGAATTCAGACTTGATACTAGTTAGGAAGCAAAAGTAAAGTGAAGAATTGAAGGAATAGATAACCTCAGCAGACAGATATTCAGAGGAGGTTTCCAGGCTGTGGGACCTGCTGTAGCAAAGGCCAGCTCTCAGGAGCATCCAGGGGCAGGAAGATCAGTGGCTAGTGCTGCCAGAACAAATGAAGGTGAGTAGAAGATGAAAACAGAGCGTAATGTGGTGGAGCAACGTGTAGTCCTCTCAAGCCATGATAAAGACTTGAACTTTCCATTTGAACTTAATATGAAGTCACTGCATGATCTTGATTATAAGAGGAACTTAGTTTTACCAACTTTGAACCAGAACAATCTGGCAACCACATTAGGAGACTTTTGAAATGATGAGGAAAGGGACAATGGTGAATAGTCATATTTTTTTTAATAAACAAACTCTTTTTTTCTTTTTTTATTTTTTATTGTGAAAATACTGTACAGAGGGGTTACAATTACACGGGCAAGATAATGAGTACATTTCTTATCAAGCATTGTAGCCTCCTCCTTTGTTTCCCCTTCCCATCCATTCCCATCCTTCCCCCGCCGGCCCCACCCAATCCTTCCCCCACCAAAGTTGTAAAGTTCGTTTTCGACATAATGACTTGTATATCTCATTGTTGCAATGGGTCCACCTGTAGCAAACTCTTAAATTTATGTTGAAAGCACAAAGAAATGAAACCAATTTTCCAAGTAATAAAGCTAATATATAGCAGAATTGAGAATTATACACAAGCACTCCAGGCTCAAGAACTACTCTGATACATATCATGATCTAGACAATTAAAAGAGATGATAAGAAAGAAGGAATCACTGTATCACTATCCCTTCCCTCCCCTACCTCCCATGCTCTTGTCCCCCACCCCCACCCCTTCCCCAACCCTTGCCACCAGAAGTTGTAAAGTTAATTTCTAATATACTGTTGTGTGGGTATCCTTGTTACAATGGGTCATCCTGTGACCTTGTTTCAGCATTTTGTTATTCACCTTCCCCTCCCCAAATTAGATAAATGTATATACAAGATGCAGGGTATCAAAATTGAGTACAGTGACAACAAGGGATATACCATAGGGAAAAGAACATAGAAAGGAAACAACATCAAAGGGAAGGGGTAACAATGATCAACAAGTAATGTACTCATTGCTTTACTTATGTAACTGTAACCCTCTGTACAACATCTTAACAATAAAATTAAAAAATGTTAAAACTGATTATAAATGGCATAGGTAATAGATAAATAGACCAGCAATGCTATAATTAATAGAAACAAAATACTTCTGCCATTATAGTAATCAGGGGATTATTTTTCCACAAAAGAGCAAAGGTCAAAATTAAAGTAGTCTCTATCAGTTTCTTTAAAAAAAAAAAAAAAGAAAAGAAAAGAAGCTGGGCGCTGGTGGCTCACGCCTGTAATCCTAGCTGCTCAGGAGACTGAGATCTGAGGATTGTGGTGCAAAGCCAGCTCTCCAATAAACCACTAGAAAACCAGAAGTGGTGGTGTGGCTCAAGCGGTAGAGCACTCACCTTGAGCTGAAGAGCTGAGGGACAGTGCCCAGGCCCAGAGTTCAAGCCCCACGACCGACAAAAAAAAAAAGAAAAAAGAAAAGAAAGGAATCAGCTAACAAAAGGCAGAATTTTCTACTAATTTTACCTTTAAGGCAATGACTTTCCTTGATTGGAGGGGTATACAAAAAATAGAAAGCAATTTGTCTGTGATGTGTGAAGGAGTTTTTATGCATGTCAGGGGTGGAGGTTTAATAAAATGATTTTTAGACTGCTAATGCTATGATCCTATGATTCCCAAATATAGAATGGTACCATTTATGCTGTTTATCAATAGACAACTTACGTATCTATTACTATTTCAAAATGTAGTAACAGAAATATGGTAGATTTAGGGGGGACTCAGTGTAACTCCTTAGAAAGGCTAAATCAAAAGTCAACTTAATACAGACCAGGAAATAGGTACTTGTAAGAGGTGGAGTGAGGTCAAGGGGAGCAGAGTAGATGAATGAAGAGAAGAAGGGGTTGGGGAATGCAGTCAAAAATTCAACCTATCCTAAAAATTAAGAAAAATGATGAAAGGGGTGAGTTGGGATGGATGTGGAAGAGTGATGGAAAGGGTGACATTGATCAAGATGCATTGTGTTCAGAAACAGCTTTGCTGAATGGCAACCCCTTTGTACAAGTACTTGAAGAAAATAATAACTAAAAAAACATTGTTGCCATATTTCAAACTTGGATTCAGTATGGCTGAAAGGCCACAGGCCATGGTTGTATCCACCTTGCCGAAGGTTGGGCAGACAGGCCTTAGAGATCTCAAATTCCATTGAATTTTTATTGGTATTTCATAGAACTCACAAATTAATTCGGTGAGGATGGTTGGTTATTTCAACATGAGCAGCTTTCCTTGTCAAGAATACTAGTCATATATGCTTAAGTAAAATTGGCTTTTATGGATACTGGAAAAGCATTGTTGTGCCTGAAGGGTTAAAGTACTTGAGGCAGTGACCATTTGTTGCTTGTTTCAGAGCAGAGCAACACGCGGTGCTAAACCACCTGGTTGTGTGCCCCTATAAGACCTGCAAATCCTTAGCTCGGGGCTCTCCTCCTGGGCTCTGCTGTGTAGGAGTGTAGGATGAGGCCAGAGCTGCAGCACATTTAAATAAAACAGCTGTAGAGTCTGACTCTCAGTGGTCTTCTTGGTGGGGGTCCTGCGACCTTGGCATAAGAGTGCCTTCAGTTTAACTACTGAGTGATTCTCATAGCTGCTTTTTCATGGGGCCTTTTAAATTCCATTACATTTTCTAATAAAATTTTGCTGATTTTGAGAGAGCTGATTTATGCATAATTATATCTATTTTTTTAACCAACACTTGCAGTTTATCTCCATGTTTTCTAATCATGTTTCAGTTAATTTTCTTGGGATTGTACTGGAAAGTGGCTTTCATCCACTTAAAATAGATAATAATAATAAAATAATAATTATTTCCAATCCTTAATAAAAACATTTTCTTGCCTTTATTTAGGTTACCAAGGAATAAACTTGATGTATCTGACAAATGTGTTTTAAATCAAAATAACTCCTTGATATTGTCAGTTTAATGCAGAATTTAAAATTTTGTGCATTTCATAAGTAATTGCTCTAAAGAGAAGGGTAGGGGAAGGTAATGCAGTCATAAGATTTAGTGCATATTCTACAAAATTAAGAAAACTGAGGGAAGGGATGTGGTTGGGAGGGATGGAGGAGAATGTTGGAAAAGGTGTCATTGTATTCATATAATACTTTGTTGAATGTCAATTCCTTAAAACTACTTAAAGATAAAAATAAAATAATGGGAGGAGGATTGGGTGGGGGGTGGGGGGAGATGGGAAGGGATGGGAAGGGGGAACAAAGGAGGAGGCTACAATGCTTGATAAGAAATGTACTCATTATCTTGCCCATGTAATTGTAACCCCTCTGTACAGTATTTTCTCAATTAAAAAAAAAAGAAATATAGTTACTATTTGCCCATGTAATTGTAAACCCTCTGTATGGTATTTTCACCATAATAATAATAAAAGAATATCCATTAAAAATAAAATAATGAAAACAAATCTTTCATGTTATGTCTGAAGACACTCTACCCTATACAGGTGTTGGCATGGTGCTTTGTGTGTGTTTTTTTCTTATGGAAAAATCCATGGCTTTGTTCCTGTTATGGAATCAATCTAGGCAGCAATCCAAAGTATGACTCTATCTATCTATCTATCTATCTATCTATCTATCTATCTATCTATCTATCTATTCCAATGCTCTTGACTCCAATTTCAAAGTGTTCTGAACAAACTCCTACTGGATATGGGGCAAGTACATTAGCTCTCTCAATCATTTGGTGGAGCAGGAAACACAGAAATGAGAACAACTTTTCGGGATGCTTTTCCTTGTACTAAGAAAAGATTGAAGGACTAAACAAATGCATGTAGATTAGCAGAATGAAAACATGAGAGAACACAATAATTTCAAACGGGATCCTTACAACTGAGAAAGATATGCCAAGGACCTATTTGAAAGGAAGGGCTCTTGAAATTCAACTTGTCTCTGAACATAGAAAGTTGAAGGCTGCTATGCTTTTCCTGAATTTGAGTATTTCTGGAGTGTTACGGGTAGTCTTTTTAAAGAAGGAAAACTAAACCCCCACCCAAGAAAAAAAAATTATATACCTTTCTTCCATATATGTCCTACTTGTAGAATAGAGTCTGAAATAATATCCCGGTTGGATTGATTCTGTTCTTACAATATAAAAAGCAACCTTATTTTTGCATTTACTTTAGGTGTGTGCACGTGTGTGTGTGTGTGTGTGTGTGTGTGTGTGTGTGTGTGTATGCACACACACACACACATACTTTCATTATGCAAGCATGCCAAGACCCAAGAGAGAGAACCATTAGTTTCTTGAGGTAAATTACCAGCCCACTGTAGAGCATAAGTTCAGATCTTAATGGTGACTTCTTGTCATTTGGGACTGGTTGAATGGCATATCAAAGGAAGGGAATCTCAAATAAGTTATCTAAATTTAGTAAAGAAACCTCTTCTCCCTGGTGGGTTTGCTTTGTATTTCTTCTGGAGTACCATAGACATAATAGATAACAGCAAGAAATTCAGGTCTGAGGCTTTACTTTTGAAAAAGCTGAGGCTTTCTTTTAACTTTTATTTGATACTGACTAATGTCTAAACCATGAAATAAGACCATATCCCCATTACCTCTTGCAATATAAAATTGTATTCCCACTTGGACTCTTGCTGTTTGATTCTTATAGAATTTTAATGAGCATTCCTCCTGTTTTTTTTTTTCATATGCACCCTGTGACCTATTACTCTCTTAGAATGTTAGGTCAACTTTATAATTCCCCAAAATTAATTGTCAAAAAGTTTTTTGTAAATGTGTACATGTAGAGAACTAGCACCCCCTAGTGTATTTTAAAAAAAAAAACCAAAGATCTGATCTGGCATTTAATAAGGTAATAAATAGGAATGTGTCCTAATAAACAGGGTGTGTGCTTCTTCCACCTACCTTATAACATATTTAGACAGAGAACTCATTTCTTAAAGCTAACAGAAATGATAAAATGAACTAAAAAGAGATCACATTTTGAATATAGAAACTAAAATTAGCAAAGCACTATTGGCATGTGAATGAACTATTGAACTTTTAGTTTATGGCTGCAAAACAAACTCGAGTGGTTAGGAATCATGTTGCTAGCTTTCTCAGTTTCTTCTCTTTTGGAAAATTTCAGCCACATACTTAGTGATTTATGGAAGACTGTGAAACCAAGTGCCTAGGATTTCTCTTCTTTGTTATACTCATGTGTTGTCTAATAAAACTGTAAACTGAAAATTACAGCTTCATTCCAGAGAGTAAGAAGACTTATTCCAACAGATGGCATCAAAACACCGGTCTAAACTGCATGATTGCTGATTGGTAATTGCATCTGTAAAACAATCCTTTTAAACAGAGTAATGCATTTTATCATACAGATTACAGTCCTATGCTTTCTGTGTTAACGTTTTCTGTTCCAATGTAAGACTTGGTGTTTGTTTGCTAATTATCAAATTAACAGAACAACAGTGACTCCATCATTTTTTAGGAAACATTCAGAAGGGAGATAAGAAACCACTAATCACATTTTCAGGACATGTTATTTGAGGAATATTTCAGCTTTTATTAAGTCTATATAAAGCAGGAAGAATGTGCTAAGTATCAAACTAAAATGGGACTGTTTATGAAAAACATCTTCAGCATTTGATAAGCATATACTGCATTTTTATCTCTATAAGTTGGGATATGTTAATTGACAGTTTTGTTTCCTTTTTATTGGTGATGGTGGTTTTTTTGGTTGTTTGGGTTTTGTTGTTGTTACTATTGTGCTAGAGATTGAATGGAGGGCCATATATAATCTAGCTATGTGCTATACTACTTAATCTATGCTCCAGCCCTTTGGTTTTATTCTATTGTTTGAAACCGGGGCATGGAGCTGCCTTTGCCTGGGCTGGCCCTACAGCCCTTGATCCTCCTGCTTCTGACATGTGGGTAGCTGGGATATAGACATGCACCACCTCACTCAGCTGTTTATCTTTTTCACTTCTTTCAAAGGATGTTAAGACCCACAAAATCCTTCCTAGAATGGCTTCAGGGAAAATCCTACCAAGAAATTATGAAGAACCTCCTCACTAAGACTTTTCTATCGTGTTGATCACATTGGAAAGGTGAAACAGGCAGACTAGATTGTTTTGTTGGTCCTTCAGGCTGAGTAATTTTGGAATTTGGAGCCTGATGTACACAGAATGATTAACATTCATGTTATCATGAATGAGTCTTGTAGTTTTCAGGCTTCCCATCAAATTCTTATCTTTATATCTAACATATTACATATGAACTAGATTAATGGCTGCCAAACTCCTGTTCCTATTTCATGGCTCACCCACTGGGGAAGAAAGCTGGGAAAACAAGCTTATGTGATGAGCTGAAGTGGGCACTTGTGAGTCAACTTGTGATGATTCCATTTTGATGCTTTTAGGTATCTTCATCTGATACATAAGCACCACAAAAGTAATGCTTCAGGAAGGACCACTCATTAGACATTATGAGCAATGTAGATCCTAGAATAAAACCTTCATACCAAGACCACAAATATAGTCACAAAAATATCTAAGCATAAAAAGAAATCGAAGTCTATAATAAACACTTACTCAGAGCTTATATTTCTAAATTTTGAGAAGAATTCTAACCAATATTTTTTTTTAATTTTATTTTATTTTATTTGTGAACATACTGTACAGAGGGGTTACAATTGCATGGGCAGGATAATACGTACATTTCTTACCAAGCATTGCAGCCTCCTCCTTTGTTTACCCTTCCCATCCCTTCCCAGCCTCCCCCCTCCCCCCATCCCAATCCTTCTCCTTCCCCCCTCCCTCCCACCCCCTTCCCCCCCAACCCCCCTCCCCCCGCACTGACGTTGTAAAGCTCGTTTGGACGTGACAACTTGTACTTCTCATTGTTGCATCAGATCCACCTGTATCCTTAAGCAACTGGTTTTTCCCCATCTCCTCCACAAGTTATACTGACATCAAATATAGTGAAAGCAGGGGTTATACTGTGGGGGAGGGACATACAAAGCTACAAAGAGATAATCTTATAAATGCGTTAGAAACACATGTATGAAAGAAAAAACATTAAAAACATATCTAAGGGTTCATTTTCCTGACATCACATTATCTGACCTTTTCCGCTTGACTCGTACATATACTAGATATTGCAAATAAGGGAAACCATGGGACCTATGTTTCTTTGTCTAACCAATATTTTTGTTGCTACTTTTAGACCTATAACAGATTAGAAACACAAATTACTATCAGCAAGTACAGGAGTAACATTAGATGCCTTGTTCTGAAGACAGAAATATGATATTATAAATCATAGAAATATGTGCCAACTGCATATGGAAAACAGTGTGGCCCAACCAATGTGATCAAGGTTAATGCCAGGAATATGATCTATCACATAATGAATCCTGTGTTACTTTTTTGGAAAAAGTATAAAACCTAATATAACCACTTGAAAAGTCAGGAAAACTGAAGGGCAGTCTAAAAAAGTAACTGGCAAGCATTTATCAGGACAGTAGGTTCTATGACAGACAAGAAGAGACTGAGAAGAGTCTAGGTAAAAAAAATACTAAACTCCATGGTTCTGTATTCTGAGTTCTGAGTTAAATTCAAAACAGAAAAAAAATGAATATAAAGAGAAAGACTTGAACATTTGAATAAACTTTGAATTTTAATTAATAGTATTGTACCAGAGTTAAGTCTTTGGTTTGAATGATTATATTGTAGTTACATAAGGTAACATGATGACTGAAGGGTTTTTGTAGAGACTACATGTCTTTGCAAATTTAAATTAAATATTAAACTGGGATAATTTATTTTAATCTTTTAAAACTCAGAGTATAGAGTGGTGTGAGGCCACTTAATGTTATAGGTCAAAAAAACCCTGCTAGAAACCTGCATCACATAAAATAAATATTGAATTATTGATCTTTAATACAATGAGTCAAAGGAAAAGTTATTCTCAGTATTATGAAAATACAAATTGAAAATATGTAAGACATTTTAGGTTCAATTAGGGCCTTATGCATGGTAAGGAAGTGTGCTATCACTTTAGCCAGGCCTCCAGCCTTTTTATGGTGTTTTGTTTTTGAGATAAGGTCTCAAAACAGGTTGGCCCAAGCTGGCCTCAAACTCATAATTCTCCTGCCTCCACTTCCCAAGTAGCTAAGATTGCAAGAATGCGCCACCATGCCTTGAAGGAAACATTGAAGTAATTTTTTAAAATATGAACGACTTGAAAACTATAAATGAGTAAATTTCAGCTACTTGAGAAATCTTTGAATAGCTTTATTTATTATGTGTCCCTATACATTATTCTGTGATAAGAACTTTTCTGCCTATGCCAGACCCTAAAATCTTTTCTCAATCCTCAATTCTCTACCCAAAGGTAACATGTCTCAATGAAGGAAGGAGTGATATTGATCAAGAAGCATTGTACTCAAAACCTGACTTACAAAATTGTAACCCTTTTATTCAACTACTTAATAATAACAACAACAATACACAAAATGGTAATATATCTCATGACCAATATATAGATATCATTATTGAGGCCAATATATATGCCTAATTTAATACTGTAACTGAATTTGAAATCCAGGAATTAATTCAAGAGTTTTTATCATCTTGGATTTTGAGACACTGTTTGGGAATGGAGAATTCAAGTGATTTCTTTTAAGGTGGTCTCCAATTTCCATTTAGAAATAGAAGTGAAGTATTTGAGTATCTACTGATCAAGTCCTTCAGCCAAAACCCTCATCATCTCATTTTTTTAAAATAAAAAACAACTATTAGAGTGTTCACCAAGATAACCATGCAAAATAACCATGATTGGAACAAAAGAAGAGATTTAGTGTGCCTTTATAAGCTGTAGAATTGTTCATATTCTCAGTCAATCACTCAGCAAATAAGCCCAAATTTCTTTTTAGTTATACCACTACAGTTAACTAGCTGAGTGAAGTTTGTAACAAGTATTTGTTGAACACTCACCATGTACTCAGTGCTGGATGAAATACTGTAGGGTTTAGAAGCATGCTCTAGTTTTTCTGTATCTAACAAGAAACCCTTTGTAGGTTTTACAGGATCCCACAAGGTTGAAGAACATGTGCAGTGGTGGATGAATGAATCTACATGCATTTCAGTGGCTTGAAATGAAAGATTCCTTTCTATGCTAGATAGAAACTTTATGTGATAGCGCATATGTGTTTAGCACTTGAAATTTAAAAAGTACGTGATGGCAAAGGCAAACATTATGTTCTTTTCTTTATCTTTTTTCTTTCTTTTTTTTAAATGCCCTTTCTAGGGCTGAGCTCCAGGCCTCTCACTCTTCCTTGCCTTCTCACTCAAGGCTGGTATTCTACCACTGAGCTACAGCTTCTTTCTGGCTTTTTGATGGTTGATTGCAGATGAGTGTCATGGACTTTTTTTCTGCCCAGGCTGGCTTTAAACCATGACCCTCAGATATCAGCCTGTTGAGTTGTAGGGTTACAGGTGTGAGCCACCACTGTCCAGAGGCAAGCATTATTTTAAGTTAATGTGTTCTTGATTTATCACAACAATATCTACTTATTTTTTGAAAGCAATAGCACATATACATGAGTGGCATATAATGTAATGGTTGCTTTGTAAGCATAGGGAAGCAGAGATCATGAAATTTTCCCCTTCTCTACTCTGTCCCATGGGGCTTGTCTGTGTGCCATGAACCACTGAGCAGGAACACAAATGCTCTAGGAATCTGACTGAAGAAGGCAAATGTTGTCAGGACCCACCAGAACCTCTTGGTCAAACTATTTAGGACTTAAATTATTTCATCTTAAAGGATAGGAAGAGCCAGAGTAAGCTTAAAGAAGGCCATGGAGAAGCAGAATTGAGGTAGGTAAATTGAGCCAAGTCTAGTCACAAAAGAAGACCATGCTGGGTGGCTGGAAAAAATAAAATTGGTTTAATGAGGCAAAGGGAGATTATGGAGATTCTTAAAACCCAAGAAGTAGAACTATAAATTTCCATTAAAGAGAAGCACTGGACCAGGACTTAAAGGACGGGGTTGTAATCCTAGCTCTGCTAATTATTAGCCTTTGGCAAGTTAAAATTTGGCACCTCAATTGTCATCATCAGAACAACTGGGATAATAATATGTACCACTCAGGGAAGAGAGCATCTGGGAAATTTCCTAGTGGGCTTTCAGTCTTTTTGGGTTGAATATGAAATAGGGAACTATCTAAAATTATTGAGCAGGGAATCAGCATGATGAAAGTGATATATTAAAGAAGATTAGTTTGGCAGCTCTGTTCAGGTTGGATTAGAGTCAGAGAAGCCAATGAGAAAAAAAAAACTATCCCAATGATCCAGAATCAAAGACTGTGGAGGAAAAAAAATGGGGGCCAAAAGAAGGTTCAGATGAAAATCAATTCAATTTTTAGTTTGAGAAGGAATTGGAGATGGAATGAATCAAAAAATAATTTTGAGTTTTAAATAGCTTAGCAAGTATGGAAGAATGGCTGAAATGATAATAAAGAAAAGGGAAATGGACAGGAAACTGAACTGGGGAAAGGAAACTGAACTGGAAAATGGATTTAGTTAAGTGGGAACAGAGTGAGTAGATGGAGAGAACCAATAATCAAGTAGCCATTGATCAATGTTAAATGTTGGAAATACACAATTGGAGCTAAGATGAAGTTTGTACTAGAGATGCCAAGACAGGAATCATGACACCTCATGTTGAACTGAGCTGTGAAATAAGTGTGTGATTTCATAGAGGAAGAGCAAGAAAAGCTAGCAACCTAATACCAAACCTGTGGGCTCCTTTCTCTTGAGCACTTGTTCTAAAACGTGACCATTTCATCATTCTGTGGCTGATAAAAGATAAAATTGGGACTAATGTAGGTAGCCTGTCAACCTAGCTACCCACAGGATGCAGAAGTGGGAGGATCGTATCCAGGAAGGTGGGCAAACACAGACGGAATTGAGTTTTAATTATCTCATGTGGTTATTAACTTGTTTTAGAATACAGATCGCCAAAAGTTTTTTTTTTGGGGGGGAGGGTTAGAATTCAGATTAGTACAGGTATATAATTGTATCATTCTTTCCTCTTAAGAGAATGATGGGTGACTCATTCATAGTTCATATGATGAGGTATTCAACCAGACCCATCACTAGGTGTCATGACTCCAACCTTGTCACCATGAGCACAAATGGGAGTGTGGCCACATGGCTGAACTGCTGAGCCACACAATAGACATGTTAACCAGTGACACACATCTGACCTTCAGAACTCTTCATGCTGGTTTATTCCCAGCACTCTGCAAATGATGTTCCTCTCTTTGTATTGGTTTGGCCTCCAAAACACTAGATTTCCTGCTAGCTGTGAAAACCTTCCTCTTGCTCTTCACTTTCAATACCCTCTTCAAGTCCTCTTCTTTTGAAATCCTATTAAGACCCAGCTCCAACATCTCATCTCCCTTAGACTGTATTTGATTCCCTAGTGAGAAAGAACTCCACCTTCACTTGGATTCTCACTTCTGCAAAGGACTTCTTGCATCTTCATGGCATTGTTTACCCTGGTGTTCTTCCCCATGTGACTGAGCTCCAGACAGCAGGAGCTGTGTCTGACTCAAGCATACATCCCACACAGCACCTGGCCTTGTCCCTTCTGTGTTGCCAAATTGAGAAGAGGATGACTCTCTTCCCAGAAACATTTAGTGATTCAAAAAAGAAAAGCTACCATTGGGAAGATGGCAGATGCTCTGTCTGAGGGGAGAACTTGAACCAATCAGGAAGAGACACTGGCAATTGCTGTAGACAGTGGGGAACCCAGGAGAACGGTAGAGATGGTTCTTGGAAAGAACCTCTAAGGTTAGCAAAGGTTAAGGACATGAGCAGAGGCTTACTTAATAAGAGATAAATTTTAGGAGCATGACTCATTCAGATGATCAGGCTATAAGAGGATACACAATAGGTTATAAAGGCCCAGAGAGAGGCAAAAAGGAGGTAAGGCATAAATGCAATATGCATACATATATATATTCAAAAGAATACTTCATGTATAAAACTAAATATTGATAAAGCTTCAAAACAAACTTCAAGATATGAGGGAAAAATAAAGGAATTATTTAGAAAAGAGAGAAAAATCCATCTCAAGCTTGATAAATCAATCCCCCAAAATTATCAAATAAGTAATAATCTATCACATTTAGTTACAGCTACTGAGCCTTCAATTAACTAGAGGCTGAACATTTAAATTTGATTAAGTAAGGTGACTTGTAATAATACAGGCAATTAGCCTGGGGAGTGTGCAGGTGGAGAATGAGAAGGAAGAGACAATGCTGTAATTTGAAAGCAGGTTTTAGGGATTTTTTTCATACAATACCTTAGGCTTTTGATTTTTAATTTGCAATGCTCCTTAATCTTCATTATCTTATTTGAGCCTTGCATTCATTCCCCTGTTGGAAACTTAAAGAAAACCATGTTCACATCTAGCTTTCCAGTGCCCCTTCTCAGGTACCTTGCTTATAGCTGAACTGTTGATACCATGTGACAATGTGTGTTTGACACAAGTGGTTTGAATACAGAGCTGCTTTCCTTTACCTTTCCAACTATGTCATATGCCATGTGTTGTTCGTGTATACATCCAGTAGTAGTTGGGAAGCTAATTATTGAGTAGCTTCCTTTGGTAACCTAATGTTTCTAAGAAGGTATCTGAGAGGCAGCTGGGTAAAGGGAAGAGAAGTGGGTGGAGAAGGTAGAGAAAGATGGAAGGATGGGCCTGGCCCCTTGGAATCCATTCTCCTCAGTAGCTCTTTTTAATTTTCTTATTGTTGTGGGTTAAACTACAAAACCCCCTTTGCCCTATTTCTGTCCTAACTATTGTAGAGTCCTAACCTCTAGAATCTCAGATCATGGGTATACTGAGCAAAAGGAGAAAAAATTAGGACCTAAAAAGAAACTAAAGCATGTATGGATGTACTTAAAATCAGGTAATTTAATTAACATGGGGTCAAATGAGTGGATCTCAATTCAATATAAAATATTTTCCAAATTAGATGTGTTGAAACTTAATAGTCACAGTAGTAGCATTACGGGAAGGAGTCTTTAGGAGATGCTAAATCACGAGGACAGGGAATCATGGAACTTCTGGCTTTGTAAAAGATTATAGAGAACACTGAGGCCTTGCAACCCTGTGCCCCTGATCTTCTGCTTCTGCTGTCTGAGCACAAATTCACCCTTATTTTTTTTTTTTGGTTGGTCCTGGGGCTTGAACCCTGAGGTTGGGCGCTGTCCCTGCGCTCTTCAGCTCACGGTGAGCGCTCTACCACTTGAATCACAGTGCCATTTCCAGTTTTCTGGTGGATTATTGGAGATAAGAGTCTCACAGACTTTCCTGCCTGCGCTGGCTTTGAACCATGATCCTCAGATCTCAGCCTGCTGAGTAGCTAGGATTACAGACGTGAGCCACTGGCACCCAGCACTCTTATTTTTATTCATCTACTTTTCCATTCTCTGAGAACAACCACATAGTGCCATCTACGAGAAAGAGGCCTTCACTAAATGTTGAACCTTAAGCTGGGATTTCTTAACCTCTATGACTGTGAGCAATAAATTGATGCTGTTTATAAATTTCCCAGTCTCAGGTGTTGTGTTCTGGCAGCAATGATAGACAAGGCTCATCTCTATAAGCCCAGGGGAGTGGTCTCAGATGAGACCAATCCTAGTGACAACTTGATCTGTAGTCCAGGCCTCCAGTAGTATGAGAAAATACATTTCTGTTATATGAGCCACCCAATCTGTGGTACTTTTTATTGTAGCCCTAGAAAAATAATATATTAAGCTTTGGGGGGAAAGTATAAGGAGAATAAAAAGATCATATGTGTAAGAATTATACAACTATAGCTCTATGACTTAGAACTTCTATCCATGTGAGGCAGATGAGTGCTTCCTTAAACTTAACATCAGGAAAGAAGGAAGGAAGTACTTAGATTCTCACCTCTAAGGCCTCATTGGGCAAGTAGATCAAAAAACATCCATATTGTCATTTCCCAGTTCTGGAATAAAGAATAATTTTAAGCCTGATTGTATATGGCAGCATGCATACCATTGTTCCTGGAAAAAATATTGAACAATTTTGGTGCCATACATGGTACAAACCTGTGCCATGGTTTGTCTCCTCACCCAGCTACACTGAACATTTCACTCTAAGCATCCTCTAACGTCCATGAAGCTAACATTGAAATCATTACATGGAAGCACAAAAAGAGGCAGCAGTATACTCATAATCATAACTTGAAACCTCTAAGAAAAGAAGCTTAGATTTATTAATATCACTATTTATTTCAAAATTGCTCTGGCTTTCCTGGACCTGAGCAACTTGCCAATATTGAAAAGACCAGCTAGCTCTCCACTAATTTTTAGATGGCACAGGGCAGCCATCATTAATTAAGGGTGCGGCTTTGCAGTACTTTGATTATGAAGAAAACTTACCAGCATTTACTAAAAGGGAACCAGTGGGAAAGCTTATGATGAAACACTCTAAGAGAGCTAGATGTAAACTTTGATATTTAAAGTCTGCTGGGTTTTGCCTGATTCTAAGTTTGTGTCATTTGCAAGTAAAATCAACATCAGATTTCTATTCTTTATGACTGCTGAGCAACAATACTGGATCTACTTTGGAAGGACTCACATTCTGTATTTTCACATGTGACCTGAATTTTATAGGAGGTTGGAATTGCATTGGAACGTGAGCTGTAACTATCAGTAAATTTAAAATATGTTGTTGAAATGGGCTATATGTTTACTGCCTATCAGAATAAACATTATCAGTAAGGCATTCTTGAAAAATGGAAGTGGTTATAGCTATTAGTAAACTTTAAAATACGTTGCTGAAAAGGGCTTTATATTTACTGCCATGAAGAATAAACATTGTCGGTATGATATTCTTGAACAATATAAGTGGTTACAGCCTTTTAAAAAGCAATCACACAATTGTCTAATTAGGAAGTAGAGAAGAAAGCACTATTTGTTTTACTTACAGTTTAGCAAAATAATGCTTCACATGAAAGCATAACTGACTATGAATGATGTGTTGTGTCAGTATCTGGCAAGTGTTTTAAATAAAAACAATATGTATAAAGGTAAATACATACTACCTATCATTGACCACATTCTAATGATGGAATATATGAGCTATTTCTCTCACTGCCGCTAGGAGCAGGCCTGCTAGAGCAACTCTAACCCAAAGGCATGTGCCTCACTGTTCTGCCAGGCTTTTCCAACACAAAGACCTACTATTTGCAGGTTGTTGATTAGACTGGCTTTGGAATCCAATATGTTTATTTGATGAATTACTGACACCCAATACGACCTGTCACCTAGAATAATGGAAGGGAGAACTGAGCCACTACGCTTGGACAGCAAGAGACATAATTTGGATAGACTGCAGTTGGCAGCTTTGTAGGAGTAGTTGTAAATTGTCATTCTGAGCCGCTTTTTTCATTTCATTTTAAAAATTATCCTTAAATAATTGTAAAAAGGAGTCTGGAGTATCTTTTCTATCTAAAAATATTTTTATTGTAATGATGATGTACAGAGGGGTTACAGTTACATAAGTCAGGTAATAAGTGCATTTCTTTTTGAACAGAGTCCCTTCTTTTCTCCCAGTTTTGTCCCTCCCAAACACCTTCCCCCATAAGTTATATAGTTCACTTCCAACATCGTATCTACTATTACTGCTGAATCAGTTCATCTTTTGTCCCACCATTTCTGTGCTTCCCCTTCCGCTCCCCAAAGCAGACAAACTTACATACAAGACAAAAGGTATAGAAATCAAAAACAGTGACAAAGGAAAAAATAACAAAAAATATTCTTGTTTCCATTTCTTGGAGTTCATTTCAATAATCATCATTTTATAAGATCATATTCACATAGCTATTGAGCCTTTGTGATCCCCTCCTAAGAATATCCTCATTTAGTCTTATTGTGTGAATGTTTAGAGTCCTGTTTATCCTGTCCAAGAGTAATTTTTTGTCTTTTACCATCCATTGTTTTTACTTGTAGATTTATGGACACATTCTAATTCTTACAAATGAGGGAAATCATACAGGCTATGTTTCTTTGGGTCTGGCTTACTTTGTTCTTTTCAAAAGCAGGGTTGGAAGTGGCACTGTGGCTCAACATGGTAGAGTGCTAGAAACCAGGCCCTGAGTTCAAGGCCCATAACCAACACCAATACAAACACAAACAAAAGAAAACAAAACCCCTAACTTCAAAGGCAAGGTTGTATCACAGTCTTGTTCTTACTGCCATCAATCACACTAGGTTGACATAATTCATGTTTTTTTTTTAAAGAGCAACTGCCTATAGGACCAGGACAAAAATGCTATAATATGATCTTTACAAAGAGTCTAAAGCAAATTTCCAGATCAACATGAGAATGCAGTTCACCAGAGTGAATTATAAATCAGTGTCCCATCATGCTATCTAGTGTAATGAAATGGTCTTGAAACATGTGGCTACCTTCCAACATCTCAAGGTTGGGTTTAGACATTATATATGGATTTGTAATTCAGAACTTATGTTTTCCTACAGAAATATCATTATATTTGTGCCAGTAATACTAGTTAGTGCTTATTAGAACTAATATTGCCAAAGTCTTACATTACAAGGCATCAGCTATATTCTTCACTAATAAAGTAAAAATAGAGTACAATAAAATTACAATTATTTTCATTTGTCATGATCTCTAGATTTAAAGTAAAAGAAGTTTGATTTTAAAAATAAAAAGAGTTAGCTGGGTGCAGATAGCTCATGCCTGTAATCCTAGCTACTCAGAAGGCTGAGATCTGAGGGTCAGGGTACTAAGCCAGATTTAGCAGAAAAGTCTTTGAGACTCTTATTTTCAGTCAACCAGCAAAAAGCTAGAAGTAGGGATCTGGCTCATGTAGGAGAGTGCTCCTTTTGAGGAAAAAAAGCTAAGTGACAGTGACAAGGCACACTCACAAACACACATACACACACAAACACAAATGAATTATCAAATCTATCACCTCCTAGTCTTCAGGGACAGGAAGGAGGATATCAGAAATAAGTGACCAGCCTGATCTAAAGCTTGAGGATGAATTATGACAATGGATATTTTAATATTATATCATTAGAAAAAGATATTGTTTATAAGTACTCTAGCCATTGAAATTCTGTGTTGTTTACTTACTACCTTGTACACACTGTGCTTGTTTTATAAAACTTACCTTATTTGACCTTATTAACCTTGAAAGAGAGCTATAAGTATACTTGTTTTCCAGATAAAGAAAACAAAAATTACATAAAAGTTAAGTTTCTGATAGTCTCAGATAGCAGCTGAGCTAGTGACCCAGATTTGAGCCCTGAACCAGCTCTACTGAGGTCATGCCCAGATTGAGAACGAGTCATGAGGCCCCCTCCCTGATCTATCTTGAAGTTTTGTACCATTAAAGAGACAAAAACTTGTACTTTATATTAGTGCTTTGAACAAAGTACTCACTAAACATTGTCAATATCATTTATCTAACCAGGTAATACCAGCACTAGCTCATAATTTGCTTTCTTTCTTCACTGTCTTCAAACTTATCACTGTTCTGCATTCTTAATGTCTTGTATGTCCACATATTTCCTCCACATGTTTATCAACCTTTAAACTTTTTCTGGAGCTGGGCACTGTTGGCTCATGCCTCTAATCCTGAGGATCATAGTTCAAAGCCAACATGGACAGAAAGGCTTTTATCTCCAATTGATCACCAAAAAGAAGAAAGTATGCTGTGGCTCAAGTGGTAGAGTGCCAGCTTTGAGTAAAAAAGCAAGGGGTAGAGCCCAGAGCTGGAGATCAAGCCCCTGTACTGGCACATACGCACTCACAAAACAAAAACAAGCAAGCAAAAACCAAAACAGCAAAACATGACCTTTCTAAAATATTTGATTAAATAATTTAAATCACTTTGAGCAGTAGGCGTATTATAATTTAAAATTCTGTAGACATCATAAACCTAAGGTGTTTCTTTTTTATTTGGTCCAGAATATGTTCTCACATTTATGACATGTCAATTAGTCTTTTTAATACAATACTACTGGGCCAGCAACATGAAGAATTTGAACATTAGCCTTCACTGGTAGTGCACAATATCTCATCTGAATTCTATTGTTGAATCATATTTGCATTCTAGTGCACACATATCCTTGTGCCTCTCATCCCATATTTTTAAAAATTGCATTTGAAAACAAGAGTGTATGTTGTAGCTAAGCAAGTTCATAATTGTGTTTCTGAGATTTAAATTCTGTCTTCCTTGCTTTGGCACTGTATCCATTCATGGGTGTAGAAAACAAGAATATTTTATTCTTGTTCTGATATGTCCTACTAATACATGTTTATGGAAGAAAATTGCCATGGTTATTAAAAGAGTCTATGACATTTTCTAAAGAGTGTGGGTATTGCCTGTACAGCCTGGCTGAATTCCAATTTGGGTAATTACATTCTGCTCTCTGGTTACCTTAGCGATTCTCTGTCTTGCTCCATGGGTCCTCACGGTGGTTGAGCTCAGCTGAGATATTCCTGTTTGTCCTCCCTAGTTTTTTTTAATAATAGGAGCTGGGGTATTCTGGTCTTTGGAAATTCATTTTCTATATATTAAGACACGCTCAAAATTTTGTACACAATTTGAAATCTGAAATAGAGCCTGACTTTCTAATCTGGTTTATTTATATATATTTTTAGAATAGAGTGAACAATATAATCAAGGAGAAAAATGTAGTCTTGGCTTTTTTGTATCATTTACCATGCTAATTATTCTTATAGAATTTAGGCAATTTTCATAATTTGTTTAGTCTGATTGCCCTCTGAATTTACATAGCAACATGCTAGAACTTCTATTAATGCTTCTTATGGTCTGACTTAAGGTAGACCTTCTTATGGGTTTATCTAAGTACTCAATTTCTAGACTGTAAGTACTAAGGAGAGCCATTTTTTCCAGCCTAAGGGGTAGCTCTTCCTGGGACTGGATTCTACAATGAGGAAGGGCAAAGACCAATGAGAGAAAGGCAGAGCCAGAGCCAGGGAGACCATGGTTATCTGCAACTACTTTTCTTCTTTCTATGAGTTAAATGTAGTCCAAGTAGGTTAAAAAATGAATTTGCTTTGTAGGAAATAAACAAAAGATTTTAATTGCCTTCTAGTTTGACTCTTAGAGATTTCTCTCTAAAAGATTGATTTGTAAGGCCCAAATTCTTAGCTTCTTTTTTTGGAATTGCTATTTTGAGGTTTGGAGAAATTTTAAAAGTTTAAGTTTTTTTTTTGGACAGGCCTTTAAATCCCAGCAAGAATTAGGCCATGTGATAAGTGCTTCTATTATGTAAGAGGCAGAAGTTTGTGGGTTTCGATTCAAGATTGAGTCACTGCTGTGACATCCCTGGTGTTAGTGAATAGCAGCACATCCAAAAGCTCCGTTGTACTTGAAGCATGAGAATCGATTAGAGTAGTCCACCCAGGGACTAGTCCATCCAGTGCCCAAATGGGCACTGACCTGGGATGAAGGCTAATGCAAGGTTCCAGTCTTGGATTCATTGCTGGCTGCAGGACTTCTGTGCTTCCTCTTTGCCACTTTAGGCTTCAATCTCTTAGACAGAATGGTAAAATTTGGAAGCAGGGCTGTGGACAAAAGCAACCTAAACAGTTAAAGGGAGGGGGTAACAAGTTCGACAAGAATTGTACTCAATACCTTACATAGGTATGTACATCACCTTGATAATAAAATTAAATTTAAATAAAATCCTCACAAAAAAACGTAGAATATTCTACTTCTAGAACTACTCCATAGAAGAAAACATCAAAGTTAGAGGAAATCTGGACATGTTCTAGAGTTCTTGAGTATAGAAAATTGAAAATACATGTTTGGTTAATTTCTTTTACTTGATAGGAATATATAAATTCATAAGAGTGCTGATTGCATGATGGCAATCTTATCACATGTGGTGGTTCATGTCTGTAGAAGCCAAGGCAAGAGAATCTCAAGGTTGAGTTAGATAGTAGACCCTGTCTCAAAAAAGAAGGAAAGGAAAAGAAGGAAAGATAGAGAGAAAGAGAGAGACAGGAAGGGAGGGAGAGAGGAAGGGAGGGAGGAAGGAGGAAGGAAGGAAGGAAGGAAAGAAGGAAGGAAGGAAAGAAGGAAGGAAGAAAGGAAGGAAGGAAGGAAAATGGAAAGGAGAAGGAAAGAAACAAAAACAACACCAGAGACCAGAGACACTGAGATTTAATTCTTGGTACTAAACCTGATGTACAGTATTGAAAGTCAGGAGAATGTGTGGTCTGCTTCTTCTTTCTCAGAGACTGCCAGCATCAAAGTATCCCCAAAACGACTATATAAGTATCATTAAACCAACAAAACCAACAATCCAAGTTCAAATACTGAAGCATGGACTTTAGAATCTCTGGTTTTCTCCTTATTAATGGTGTGACTTTAGTTAAATGATTTAACTTCTACAGAAAATAAATTTTCATATTTGAAAAATAAGAATAATAATGTTGACCCTTGGGGTTTTGCAAAAATTCTTTTGGTAACATAAGTAACAACAATTATTGGGAAGCGATAAATTGTTGCCTGTCTTCTGAATCTGATGGGAATTAAGCAGCAGACTTCTTGGGTTCTCAAGTCAGATTTGGTGGCAAAAATCCCTACTGTCAATGTAAACAATAATCAACACTTATATACTATGCTATAGAATTGCACATAAATTATCTCATTCGCACATCACAATAACCCAAGAATCAAAGTAGTTTCAATTCATTTTAAGGATGAGAAAACTAAAGTGATATTATTAATGTCATCCAGCTGGTAAGTAGCAAAACTGGAGCACAAGCCTTCCCTCTCCTCCCCTCCCTCCCCTTCCCTCCCCTTTCCTCCCTTCCTTTTTTTTCCCTCCCTCCTTCCTTCCTTCCTTCCTTCCTGTTCTTTACATCTTTCTTACTGCAGTGATTAAATACAACTAAAACATTATACAGACAACCATTATACAGACCCTGGGCTATTTATATATGCTACTATTTCTTACAGCTTTTCCTTGTAGTAAAAGAAAAGGTGAGTTGATTTTTTTGTTGGAAAAATACTTCTCATCATTGAAGAAATCAAGGGAAAGATTTTGCCACACATCCAGCCTCCATCCTCCAAATTAAATTATGGCAACAATCTTAAGGCCTAAATTTTGTCAGTGGTTCAGAGGATGGTAAAAGATTATTTGCATTTCTTTTCCTCTATGACTAGCACATTGCCCTGCACAAATTTGACATTCCATATGCTTTCATTTTATCTAAGCCTTTATATTCTCAGGTTCCAGTTTGTACTTCTACTGAGCTAAAAGGTGCAATTTAGCTTAGCATAGTAAAGCCTGCCTGTAGTACCAGTTATTTGGGAGGCTGAGGCAGGAGAAACCATTGAGCTTAAGGGTTTAAGGCCAATTTAAGTGGCATAGCATGAATTCATCTCTCATCTCTTAAAAGAAAGAGGGAAAGCACACTTATGCTCAAATCAAAGTCATAATAAAATAAAACTCTTGCCAATGGCTAATTATACAGCAACTCAGACATTTTTCTACCATACTTAAAAATTTAGCTGTATTACTATACATTTCACTAAAAATTCCCACCTTGCTCAATAGACACTATGTTGAAAATCAACTATACAACTTATGGATGGGGTCAGGAAGGAAAAACTGAGAGAGAGCAAGGGAAGCATTGTCCAAAAAGACATGTACTCTTTACCTGACCTATGTAACTGTAACCCCTCTGTATATCACATCACCTTTATAATAACAATTTTAAAAAAAGAATTCCCATCCTTAACAGAAGATTCACTTTGAGAAGATTCTTATCTTCTAGTTCCTTTTTTGGTTGATATTTTCATTTTTCCTAATAGATCATCAATTTTTAATGCTTGTCTATTCTAACCAAAGATGAAAGCCCAGTATAAGAACTTGATGCTTTTACATGAATGGCTGTATGTAATTTTCATCATTGATTCTGAAAGGGAGGTCAAATTTGATGAATTCAAATACTTCAGAATAAAGCTGAGGCTCAGTGCAATTCAGCAAATATTTTTGCGCATATTCATAAGTGTACTAGGTGCCAATATTTTTTAATTAACTTAAAAGATAAGCAAAGATGAATAAGATATAATTCCTGCCCTTTCAAGTCTATAAATTGCCTCAATACAGCATGGAACACTGATTTATTCCCATTTCTTATGTGACAATCAGTACCAGGATTTTATTCTGAGCCATGTTTTCCTCTTACATTTTTCTTACCTCTGGAAATTCATTTATTTTCATTTCAACCACAGGATAATGCTCTATAATTCTCAAATATTTATTTATGTCTTCTGGATTCCAGTCTCTTATTTATAACTGTCTTCAGGATATATCCAGTAGCGTTTCTTAGATATTTTAATTTCTCCTTGCAAAAGTATTTATCCCTCTCTGTGTTCTGGTTTCATGGCACTACTGTGCTTCAGTTTTCCAAACTAGAGATCTCCAATGCATCCATTATCTGTCACTCTCCTATCCTTCATATTTAATTGCTCATCAAATCCTATGAATTTTATCCCCTAAATATGCCTTGAATTTGATCTTTAAATCTCTGTCTTTATGGGCCTGAATTCAGTGAAGCTTCATTTTATTTCTTACCTGGCTACTGCAGTCATCCAAGTACTGTTTCAATCTTTTCTTTCCCTTCAAGCCAATTCTCTATAGAGCTGCCGGGTTGAGTTTTCTGAAATATTGATAACATATCTTTTACTTATCTAGAACCTTTCAAAGCTTCCCCTACCACTGAGATAACTTCAAATCATTATCCTAGCATTATTAATCTGTATTAGCTTATTCTTCTAGCTGTACCTCTTGGGCCAGGCACATCTGACTTTGATTCTAAAGTGATAACTACTTCACATGTAAAAGTAAGACCGTCATCATTTCTGGTTGGTCAGTAGTCATGCTGTTTATTGCTAAGTATTTTGAAAATCCATCCCTCTTCTAGTAATACCAGGCTATTGCCCATTCTCAAATCATAGATTTTTTTTTTTTGCATAGCCAGGTTCACTCTCCCCTATTCTTTCTTCCTGGAAAATGAATACAAATCCTTCCGATATTCTGCTCAAGTATTAATCCCTCTGTAAAGTCTTCCCTGCTCTATCTCCACAGACAGATTGTTTTCCTCTGACCTTTCAACAATACATTTTACACATTCCATTATAGCATTGGTCCTGTTGTTTTACAAACAGCAATTACTAATGGGAAAATTTTAAGAAAAAATACTTTTTCTATCATATAGCTTATGACTTGGCATACAACAAAGGCTCTCATAAGACATTTGAGGATTGATACATTCTAGAAAAGTTTCATGAAACTGATTTCAAGGTTGATCTTCAGGACTGGGTTGAAAACATATGGCTAAAAGACTAGCACGTGCCTAGAGGCAAGAATGGTCAGTTTGTTATGGAACAGGGAGCTTAAAGTCGAAGATGAAATTGATTAGGATGTAATTGTGGAGTGCTCTGACAACACACTGAGCTGTTTAGTTTATATCTTATATGTATTGGGACATTAGAGAGCTGTGAACATGAGGGATGTCTTCCAATCTATCATTTAGGGGGGCATTTCTAATAGCACTGAAGGCTTGGAGCCTGCAGGTACCTAGAGTCCATAAGTGTCAGATTTTAGAACTCTGTCTAAATCTATGAGTATAGAGACCGAAATAAATATCAAATACATTTTGTAGGCTGAATTGGCAAGATTTTTGTAGTTGGTCAAGTGTTGGGCTAAAGAGAAAGTGAAAGAGTGACTATGATATGTCAAAATTTTGTGGCTAAGAGATGGCTGATGGTGCATCCTTTAGGCACTCCAAGCAAGATGAGGGAGAAGAGGTGTTGGCCACTGTGGACACTTCTTACACTCATAGCCCCAATTACAAGCATACCCCACATACTCTTTTCCTAAACATTTTATTAGTCATCTCAATTTCTGAGTGTGGTTAAAAAATTCACTGTAACATTTCAGAAGCAGTGCTGAAAAGTACCACCCATCAATCACTGCTGTATGGACTTGCTAAAGATAACTCAAGGAATATAAATAATTGTATTTCTTTTTACTGGAGTTGGGGGTAACAGTTCTGTGTCAAATATATGTATTGCCATAAGAATGCACATACACACACATATATATAGTCTCCAGAAGAATTGTTATATATTGAAAACTATGCTACTTTAAAATCAATAGCTATGTTAAAACAACATTAACTTAGAATGCAGAAGGAGAAA
Organism: Dipodomys ordii; assembly: GCF_000151885.1. Taxonomy (NCBI): domain Eukaryota; kingdom Metazoa; phylum Chordata; class Mammalia; order Rodentia; family Heteromyidae; genus Dipodomys; species Dipodomys ordii. The sequence goes on from NW_012267391.1 coordinate 2,391,433, forward strand.
ATAATTTAGTCAATGAATAGCATATGGATTTCTGCACTGACCAAAATGGTAATCACCAGTCACAAATGGCCCAGTTAGTACTTAATAGTTAGCCAAACTGAGATGTGCCATATTGTAAAATTCACATTTGATTTTGAAGTTTTAATCAAATAATTCCATGTATGCCATTAATAATTTGTTATATTCACTACATGTTGAAGTGACAATACATTGGATGTATTGGTTATATAAAATCAGTATTATCAAAATTTATCTCTTTTTTACTTACTAATTATTTTATCTTTTGTTATTTACTGTAAAGGTGATGTCTTTTTAAAAACTTTTAACTGTTCCTCTTACAACATTTGGAATCATACTGCATTTCTTTTTCTTTTTGTCCATCTTGGGGCTTGAACTATGGGCCTGGGCACTGTCCCTAAGCTCTTCAGTTCAGGGAGAGCGCTCCACCACTGGAGCCACAGCGCCACTGCCGGTTTTCTGGAGGTTAATCGGAGAGTCTCTGGCCACCGGTGCCTGGCCAAACTGCATTTTTACTAGACAGTACTACAACAGTTTTATTCAATGGCCCGCTAACAGCTCCCAGTGTCCACGTGGTTGTGATGTTTGAGGCGTTTGTGATCTCTGAGGCCGCTGTGATATTTGAGGTGGTTGTGATATGTACTAGATGTTTGGGATTCATTGTGGAAAAGCAACTGAATTGCATTGTGTACTTGATAACATTTCTATCCACATGCAGAACATTTCTCAAGAAAGTAGATTGGAATATTTGTAGATTTATCTTGTCTTCTCTCTTAAACATTCATTTGTTTTCTTTTATTATCTCCTAAAATCTTATTTTGTGATTGATAATGTAATTTATATGCTATCTCTTATATAGCGGTAAGCAAATTAATTAAGAAGTTCCCAGAACTCAGATGAATGCTGGTGGCTCACACTTGGAATCCTAAATACTCAAGAGGCGGAGATCTGAGGATGCAATTCAAAGCCAGCTCAGACTCTAGTTCCAATTAACCACCAGCAAACTGGATGTGGCACTGTGGTTCAAAGTGGCAGAGTGCTAGCCTTGAGCAAAAGAGCTCAGGGACAATGCCCAGGCCCTGAGTTCAAGCCCCATGATTGACATGAATAAATAAATAAATAAATGAAGTTCCCTGAAGTGTTTGGCTAGTCGAAAAGAGTTAGTACATATGTACCCATGCAAAATCTTGGAACATAATCATAGTAATTTTTTTTGGGGGGGGGTTCCGTCATGGGGCCTGAACTCTGGGCTTGGGCGCTGTCCCTCAGCTCTTCAGCTCAAGGCTAGTGCTCTACTACTTGAGCCACAGCGCCACTTCCAGCTTTTTTCTTTTTGCTTATGTGGTGCTGAGGAATCAAACCCAGGGCCTCAGGCATGCAAGGCAAGCGCTCTACCACTGAGCCACCTTCCCAGCCCCATCATAGTAGTTAATTTTAAATAACAAAAAATCCATTATTTCTTCTCAGAAAAGTAAGATGATATTTTCCAGGGCTGTAGACCTTGGGTAATTGGGGAAGATTATGTTAGCCTCATAGAAATAGAAAAAAGAAGTAGAGGAGGAAATAATGTTACTTGTATTTTGTAAATATTGGAGTCTTAGGTAAAATGAAATTTACTATGTGTTGATGACATTATTAATACTAGATTTTTGCTGCCCTTCCAGAGTACACCATATAAATGTCTGTGATTAGAAAGTCACCTAGTTTTTAAGCAAAAATGACTTTTATAAGGCCAGTACCTTAAACTCTAATGTTGCAAGCAAGATGTTTTACTGCCTTGATTCTTTCAAATTTTATATGGGGAATCTATTTTATTTTGTTATATTTTATAGGAATGAGAAATAATGGTGTACTTTAAGAAACAGTTATATTTCTAATTACAAAGGAAAATGCTTCATCAAATAGTATAGGGACTTAGATGTTAAGTACAAAAACAATGGAGTACAGGGATTCAAAATATGCTTTAAAAATGGCAATTTCATGTTAGAGGAGGATTAGAGTAGTGCCCATGGAAATAAATAAGTAGCTGAAACAATTTCTGAGTACTTGGGAAGTATTTATGAATAACAAGATACGAATGTAGTTTAGCCTTGCAATTCCCAATTAATAGTACAAGTGGGAACATCTCTTACTTACAAAGGTCTGTCTGAATTGAGGTTAAGTTCTGTTCAGTCTCCTGAGTGCCACTCTGGATGTGTTTTCATATTTTGATTACTAAAAAGCATTTTGTTTCTTTTAAAAAGAAAATTTGCATCGGTTGCTGAATAGCCCACATCATGGACTGAAATGCTCTAAAAGTATGCACAAACAAAGCAAAAAGAAAAAAAATCCAGGAAAATGGCTAAGTTTTCAAATGAGTACTTTGAATTGACTTATTCAAGGCTAGACTGCATATTCAAATATGAGTTATGCATTTTGACAAAACATTGTTAACATTCCTGCTCACTGTGAATAAGTATTAATAATAACTGATTGTACCTAGGGTGCACCTTAGATTCTGGCTTCAAAATATGCCAAATGTACCTTTTTTTCCTATGCATTCATAGTAGGGTGTGTTTTTGCATCTACATTAAATATATGCTCAGTCTTGGAAGAAAACATCTGTGAAAATAAGTTGTTTTATCAGAACTTGTATGCTTTAAAGTATCGATGAACTGAAGACATTTTGAGTTTTATTTAAAGCCTTAACAATGAAAGGAATTAAATCACTTAAAAACAAACAACCAACAAGAAAACATAAAAGTATGTTACTCACTGACACAAAGAAATACGAAGTTCTGCCTGTTGGGCCACGCCATCTCTCTGGAGTAAGGTAGTTGATAGAAAAAGCTCAATATCTCAGGGATATCAGCAGTCTTCAGCTTACGCTCATGTGTTTATTTTGAGCTGAATGTTCATTGATTCAATAATTGTTTATTGAATTCATATTATGGATTAGGTCTGAGCAAAATAGACATGATCACAATCTTTATGACACAAACTACTGAGACTAGAGACAAAGCTGACAATAGCTGGATGATTGTGTCCATAATTTTGGCAAGAGGAAATAATGGTTAAAGGTGTGCATTCTGGACTTAGATGTGGGTTGGTGTCCTGGCCTCACCTTTTGCTAGCTGTGGAATCTTGGACAAGTTATCTATCTATCTCTATCTATCTGTCTATCCATCTATCTATCTGTTGTTATATATTCACTCATTTATTCATCAAGAAATAATTTCACAATGAAAATAAGTCATATAATATATCTGATTCACTAGTCTAGTATCAGCCAAATATATGTTTTATTGAAAGAGTGAAGTAAGTTTATATTACAGATAGGCTAAAATTCTGGAATTCCCATAATCTTGTGATTTAGTAATCTCCAATCTGAACAAATAAATTTGAGTGAAACTTGTTTAGAATAATAGTTGCTAAGCATAAAGCAACCAAACTAGCTCTAGTCTAGGTTGTCCCTTAATAGAATATGTTTGGTTTCTATCAAGGCTTCAGAAAATGCTATGGATATTTAGGGAGCAAGTACCAAAAACGTCTGTGCTGAAATAGGGAATATTCCTATCATGTGCAATTTAGAGCTGGGTCAAGTTAATGTAGGCATGCTTCCATGTCCACAAGGTGGCAAGGAAATATTGTTTGCCTCATAGAATAATCTGGAACATATAAAACCTGTGCATGTGCTATTATCCTTTTTTTCATGTACTATAGTAAAAACATAGAGCATATAACAATCCCAGGTGATTTTGCCTGAAGCCTTCTCAAAGAAAGAAGGGATATTTGAATTGGAATCTGTAGAATGGGTAGAAATTAAGTAGACTGAAGGGATTGGAAGTGAAGAAGAAAGTAGGGCTGATGTTGCAAACATCCTGAGGTTGGAGGCAGCCTGATACCTTCAGGGGCGAAAGGGAAGGAAAAAAGGCGATGGTCTTTGCTTACAGCAGGATTTGAGCAAGTTTGGATCTTCATTTGTATATTCTGTGTGTTTCTGTGCATATATGTACATGTGTTTATGTGTGTGTGTTTCTTTTCCACTCTCATCCCTCTCAAGCAAGAGGATGGGAGAGAGAGAGTATTTTCTGTGTGTTCTATGTTCATTTTTGCAAATAAATTTCATTCACAAGGGCCTCTACATATAACTAAAGGGTAGCATTCTGTCTAAATATTAAAAGTAAATTAAAGGGCCTCTTGAATTTTGACTTATCTTTATCTTTTTGTGTGCATTAGAATTCTCTTTTTGTGTTTAGGCTCCACAGCCAACATGCTGCAACCAGCTGAAAAAGAGTTTTTTAAAATAATACTCAGTACAAAAGAGGTGGGGCAGATGGATGGGTGCTAATTAAACCTAAGTAGTAAGAGATTTAGTTTTTAAAAAGGGAGAAATTTCTCTATGACTCCTAATGGGATGAATGTCATGTTCTACTTCCTACTTTATGTAAAATCCATTATACAATATGTAAAATAATTCTCCAAATCTTGATTCTCTCAATTGAAAATGACCCAGAGCATAAACTATAAGAGGAAGGTTTGAATTTCTTGATCTTTGGTACTCTTTTGTTCTCTTGGTATGTAGTATCTGAAATCAGCAGAATAATTTAGAAATGGGAGATATTGAAACAACTAATTTTTCTTTTTTCTTTTTCTTTTTTTTTGTAATCTGTATAGACTTCAAAATGCCTACAAAGCACAAAGTGCCAGTTCCTATAATTTGTTGGCAAGGATAAAAAGAAGAAAGGAAATTATTTCCTAGGCATGTGAATCAGCCCAGCTTTAACAGATATTTCTCTGTCATGTGCAGCCTGAGGGCTTATGCCTATCTGAGCTTTATTTGACAATTACCACTTGCCAGCATAATTAAATGATAATTTATAAATACTAAGAAAGCATAATGGGGAAGAGCAAATAGGTGCTTATCAGGGCATTGAATAAAGTTGATCTGCTCCAGTGGCAATTTTCATCTCTTATCTAGGTTGTTAACTGGTCTCATTTTGTTGTGTGTATTTTGTTTAGGTTTAATGTTTGTTAGGGTATTATTATCTACCATATATATATATATGTATATATATATATATATATCCTTTTTCCCCATACAAAATTCTAATAATGCTTTGGCTATTCTTTTTGTGGCCAATGTATTTATGAAATATTGCTTATTTTTAGTACTTAGAGAATTTCACAAATTACTAGAGACCTTAAATTAGCAATTTTTTGGCTTCTCTCCCCTCCCTGTTTCTTTTCAATGAATATAAGAAGTTCTTTTCTCTGGGCTCTGTGTGTGTGTGTGTGTGTGTGTGAGAGAGAGAGAGAGAGAGAGAGAGAGACAGAGAGAGAGAGAGAGAGAGAGAGAGAGTGAGAGTGAGTTATTTTTTAATCAGGTTTTTAATCACCTGGGCTTTGCAGTTAATTACATTCCATAGAGTCCCTTCATCTATTTCCTACAATGCTGGCAGACTTTTTTATGTAAGTAAGAAAAAGCACATATATGTGAGTTGTAGGCTCTGGCGAGGAGAGTTTCCTAATCTTGCAGTGATAAGAATGATACTTTATATGCAGCATGGAAATTTTGCTGTGTTCCTACTGAATGTAGAAATTACCCAAAGAAAGAATTCTGTAGGATAGACAGCTTTTGTCCTATCTATGTCCCTTCTCAAGTTTCCTAACCTATTATAAATATTAGGGCAATTTCTGCAGAAGCTGTTGTGAAGCTCATGGACAGAAACACAGATTTGTCCTGGGTAACCTAGATAAAGCAGTGCAAGAGCAATCATTTATTTGAATGGAAACAAATCAGCGGAATGACAAAAAGAAATAAGGGGAGGGGGAAAGAATTTCCATGTCTATAAAAAAGCAGTTTCCAGAAAGGCAAATGAGTGGAGAAAGCAAGACACATTAGTGGGTCATGAAGAGCTCATTCTTTCTCTCCCCTTTCTTTCTTTTTCTCTTTCTGCCTTCTTCTTTCCCTTCCTCATGCTCCATCATGAAGTTAAATAATTTTAATGTCTACTGATTAGGGCTGTGGTGGTTTGAGTGAGAAGTGTAAGAATAGATTATCAGGAAAATAACAAAATAAAGGGGCTTTGGTGTTTAAAATAGTCAATTCCACAAATTATTCAGCATTTTATCCTTATAAATAGCAATTATATGCCTTTTTCAGAGATGAAAAATTATCTTTCATATTCAAATATTTAAATATACAGTGCCGTCTGTGGGGCAAAAAAAATCCTAATGTCAGAACCGATTTTTATACAAGGAATAATTTGAAAGTGGTGGATTAGTTTCCACCTTTTGAAACACAGTGCTTTCTGTAATCTTCAAACATTATTTAGGATAATGGAAGCCATCATCCTGGTTCTCAAATGTTAGCACTTCCATTAGAATTTGCAGCTACCTCTTATTTTTTATATTAAAATACAAGGCTTAAAAGGTATTATCTTACTAAAGGGGGGCAATTGTAGAGATGATTTGATTGAATAAAGGAAAAAGCTGTACAGGCCTTTTAAGATCAAGGATGTATTGATGGAAAGCTATCATTAGAAACAATTAATGTTCTCCAAGGGAAGAAATTGATTATGGACAAAGATGGACCCTAAGGAGCAGATATGTCTTAATGCTTTAAGGCCTTAAGGATTATACATTTCATTCACAGCACCTGTATTTTAACCCTTTTTAGTGGCTAGAATATTTTACAGAAGGCTACAAATGACAGGAAAAAAAAATTGTGCTTTGTAAAGGATGTTTATAGTGATTGACATGTGATTCTTTAAACAATATTAAAATAATTAAATTTGTAGTATCGTTTTTTTTTTCTTTTGAGTCTGTAGACACAGCTTTGTAGAAGAATGAAATCAGATCGTGATGGCCAGTCCTCAGTATTGTTGAATGTGGTAATGCCCAATAATTACAGTTAAAGACATGCTTTTATAAGGAGCCCCTGAACTTCAGCTGCATTTATGTTTCCAAATAACATATCCCTTTAACTTTGTTCGTCCTGCCTATGGATCTTGTACAAAGCATTCATCATGTTGTTAGCCAGTCCCTAGCAGCCGTGGATCACAATTGGGTATTTAATAAGGTGGCAACCCTACTGGGAACATTTCACATAATTATTCTTAGCAGAAAGAAGATTGCTATGGCTTTTTTCCCTCTTTTTGAGTTTGGCAAAATTCCAGGTGATTTAGTTTGGGCTCCTAAAAACCTGTTATATATCATTGGTGAATTATACTTTATATACAGTCTATATCATTACTTCTTGTACTATATATTGCAGGCCAATAGACTGGGTTTAATTGTATGGTTTTGGTCTCCTCAGATTAGGCTGGCTCCAGAATAGGTAGGTGATCAAAGTGATTTTTGGCTATAGGTTTAAGAGGCTGTTGATCTGAGCACAGAAGTGCTATAGATAGATAGATAAATAGATAGATAGATAGATATAGATATAAAGATTTCACTGCATTGCTTGATTATGTGTCATGGTTATTGGTAAATATTAGGAGAAATTCATATCCAGAAGTAGTAAATAGCTTATTTAGAGAGAACTGTGATGTTTAAGTATCATGTATGGAAAGCACTTTTAGATCTTGGGCCTTAATTTTGAGCTTGCAGAGTTGAGAACTGTCATTAATTAGCATTTATACTTAAAATGTTCTCAGTTTAAAAGCTATGTCTTGATGGTCTTAGACTTTAGAGATTATGTAATTCATTTACCACCACTAAATAAAAATTTTCAAATATTTCAAAGTATTTGAAAATAATGTTCCCAAGGAAACAGTGAGTAAATAAGCATGCTATATTACTATGGTGTTATAATAATAATATTAGGAGGATGTTAGTATATCATTTTGAGTATATGATTATGACTTCAGTTCTCCCATTTGCTATTGCCAATTAATCTCTGTCAGAACTCCACACTAGCAACAATGCTTACTAAATTATTTTAGTGACTACAGGAGTGGATTTGGGGGAAAGATAAACATCTTCCTATGTGAGGAGATCATTTCCTACATGGTTTTTCTTAATATCAAACATAAGAGAGACCAGGTAAGGTGGTACACTCCTGTAATCCCATCTGAGGTAAGAGGATCATGAGTTTGAGAGTTGCTTGGGCTTTATAGAAAACCTTGACACACACAAAAATAATATTCAAAAGTTTAAATCAAAAAAGACTATGGCTATTGAAATTTAATTTAAATTTACAGAAAACAGAAGGGATTAAATGGTTTTCTATACTTTTCATGAACCATGTTTCTGTTGGGAGGTAACTTAAAGGTCTTGTTTGTGTAGAGAGTGAATTTGGAGTGACAATAGTTGAGTAGAAGTTTCAACCCATGAAATGCCTGTGAGGTTTCAAACCTGGGTGACTAAGGAAATAATGATGCTATCAGCAAAACTAAATATTGAAGAATGAGCTAGTCCAAAGTTTAAAATCCTAATGTGACATAAACAAGTATTTCAAACGTAAGGGAAAGAACTCAATAAGGCTGTAACATGCAAACTCAGAAGAAAATTTCTGAGAGAATAATAAGGTGTTTTCAATCACCTGGAGACACCAAGGAGTAGAAGCTAGCCAAAGACCATTGAGATATTGTTCATTGATAGCACTTTGTGAGCTGCAAATTCAGATCTTGGCTTTACATTCCATTTCCATGACTGCCTTGGAAACTGTGTATCCTAGAGAAGTCACTTAAACTTTCTGGGTCTAAGTTGATCCATTTATAATTTGAAAATACCTTGTCAAACACCTTAAATACTTCTGAAGGATTAAGTGAGATAATCTATGCCTACTTTACCAGGTAACTAGGAAATGACAGGGACCAAAATCACATAAATAAGGTCAAGACTGGATGAGGACTTGGGAAGAAGAATATAACAATATACTATTTGGAGGTGGGGAGGTGAAAGGTTGAATGTTTTAGGGGGGAGCCAGAGATGTGAGCATCTGAAAGGCTAAACTTTATAAATTCCAATTTAGAAAAACAAGTAATGTATTCTAAACTCTAAACACTACATAAAATCCCTCATTTGCTGCTCATAGTCCCAAGTGGCAGTAATATAGCCTTCGGACACAATTGAAATACCAAGAAAAGGCCAACCTTCCCTGCAGTACTTGGCAAGAAAATGGCTAGATAGGGATTAGAACCAGAGTGTCTGACTCATGCGTGCCTTTGCTATTTCACGGATCAGTAGATGGAGTAGCAAGATTAAACAAATTGATGAAAGTAAGGAATAGAAACATCTGAACTCGTGCACATCTGATATTCAACTGTCTGATGAATATAGATAGCATGTATTTTTTCTAATTCCTGACTAAGATTTTGGAAGGGGAACAAGTTACAAACACATGAAAAACATTGCTTTCAAGTGGCTCTTAGTGACCTACAATTTCTATAGCCAGAATATTGCAAGGCTTCATTAGTCTGTTGGAACCAGGTGGTCAGAAAGACTATGAGACAGGAGCTTTAATCAACCTCAGCCATGCTGATGAACGGAGCCCAAGTCAGACCTCCCTGTGTGCTGCAGTCAGAGGGAAGACAACTGACCACAAGAGTCAGGCTCCTGGGGACACATTAGAATGTAGTCAAATTACCTGAAAGCATTTGTTTGGGGTTTGTTCATTTGTTTGGGTTGAGGCTCTCTCCTGGGAAACAAAACAGTAAAAATCAACAATAGTCTAGAAAAAGTTGATTTCTGTTTGTGCCTGTACTAGAATTTAGAAAGATCAGCCTTGCCCCGGCTTTAAAGTGAATACCACTATCTTGGAGACTGCTTGCTACTGTCAGTGGTTCTCAAACCTTTGATCTGTTCTTTGGACCAGGTATATTGCAGAACTTGACTTGAAAGGCATATTTTCTGCCCCAGCCCAGATTTGTAGGTTCAGAAATTCTAGCATGGAACCTGGAATTTATGTTTTGTTTTGTGTCACTGTTGGGGCTTGGGGCTTGAACTCAGGGTCTGTATGCTGTCCTTGAACCTTTTTTTCTGTCCATGCCTCTACCACTTGAGCCATAGATCCTCTTTTGTGTTTTCTAGTTAATTCGAGATAAGAGTATCACAGACTTTCTTGCCTGAGCTGACTTCAATCCATGATCCTTGGGTCTCAGCTTCCTGAGTAGCTAGGACTACAGGAATTAGCCACCAGTGTCTGATCAATCTATGTTTTAATAAGATCTCCAGGTGAGAGACTCCTGTGTGCTAAAATCAGGAACCTCCTTTGAATTTGAACCTGACTTCCCAAGATAGCCATGCACTGCATAATGGTGATTCTGTAAACTGTAATTAGAATGAAGCCAAGAAATTCTAGTCTTTCAGTGACATTGTAGCTGGATTAACAGCCCAATGTAATGTGTTACTAGCATGCTCCTGTGTGATTTTGTTGTAAACAAACCTATCACATCAGTTGAATAAAAGCAGAACACATTTACAGAGAGTGTAGGGCACGTTATAACAATAATATGTGGCCATGTTGCTGCTTTATGTATATACTATATTGTACTGTATATTGTTATTTGGGGGAGGGGGGAGGAATGTGCCAGTGCTGGGCCTTGAACTCAGGGCCAGAGTGCCTTTCTGTTTTTTGGGGTTTTGGGGGTTTTTTTGCTCCTGGATGACACTCTACCCCTTGACCCATACCTCTGGGTGTGGGACTTTGCTAGATAATTGGAGATAAAGAGTCTTATGGACTTCTCTACCTAGGCTTCAAACCATAATCCTCAAATCTCAGCCTCCTGAGTAGCTAGGATTACAGACATAAACCACCACCATTGGGCTATTTGTTATTATTTTATAATGCATTTCTTTCCCTTATAAAAAGAGAACATTTACAGAAAAGCAATATGCTATATCATACTGCCTGCCTCACGTTATTGTGTTTCTTGATCGCATTAGGAGTCTACATTGGGTGATTGGGTTCTATTATCCAGGTTTGTGTGAGCACACTCTGATATGTGCTCAATGTGAAACTCACCCAACAGTGGTTTTCTTTGAATGAAACACTATATAGCATTTAAAAATTTCTTTTGGTGACTCTTGCCCAGCAGCCATATAGCTCAGTCTGTGGGCTAGAGTGATGGTTTCAAGCCTCAAATGTCATCAAAATCAGCTGATGTTTATTGAAACTTGAGAGCCACACACAGAAATTCTTGTTATTTAGGACATAGTCTGAACATTAGGATTTCTACAACTTTTCCAGATGATTTTTTTTTTTACACATTTTGGCATGAGGTGATGGAAAGCTGGTTCAAAGGTGGATTGTCAAACCCTACTCAGAGTTTTTAATTCTGTAGATCTGAAGTGGACCAGCAAGTTGCATTTCCAGTCATTTCCAAGCAATTCTGATGCTGCTAGCCCAGGGACCACACTAAGAACTGCTGGTCTAGAAATTCAAGGTTCACTTTTGAAAGTATGACAAACTGAGCCAACAATATAAGTTCTAGAGCTCCCATTCCTACTGTGTGGCTCATGGTGCCTCTGTCCGATTGTTCTGCTAATGATTTCATTGTGTCTTGCATTGGCATGATTCTTGGTGAGTAAAGGCCTCTGGCTGGGAAAAGCTTCTCAGATTTGAGCTAGTGAGTAGACCACCCAGAAATCTTTTTTTTTTGAGGGTTTATTTTATTTTATTATTATTTTTATTTTTTATATATTTTATTTTATTTTATTTATTGTGAAAATACTGTACAGAGGGGTTACAATTACATGGGCAAGATAATGAGTACATTTCTAATCAAGCATTGTAGCCTCCTCCTTTGTTTCCCCTTCCCATCCCTTCCCATCTTCCCTCCATCCCCCCCACCCAATTCTCCCCTCCCTCCCCCCCCCACCGCAACAAAGTTGTAGTTTGTTTTCGACATAACGACTTGTACATCTCATTGTTGCAAATGGGTCCACCTGTATCCCTAGTTAAACGATTTGTTTTTCCCCTTCCCCTCCACAAATTAGACCGACATCAAATACAGTGAAAACAGGGGTTGTACTGTGGGGCAGGGACATACATAGCAACAAAGAAATAATCTTATAAATGTGTTAGAAACAATCGCATGAAAGAAAAAAACATTTGAATACATATCTTAGGGTTCATTTCCCTAATATCACCTTATCTGACCTTTTCTGCTTGACTCAGACATATACTAGATATTGCAAATAAGGGAAACCATAGGACCTATGTTTCTTTGGGCCTGGCTTACTTTACTTAATATAATTTTTTCCAAGCCTTTCCATTTCCTAACAA
>NW_012267391.1:2403714-2465093 GCF_000151885.1 Dipodomys ordii
AGCCTTTCCATTTCCTAACAAATGGGGCAATGTCATTCTTTCTGATGGAGGCATAGAATTCCATTGTGTATATATACCACATTTTCTTGATCCATTCACCTACTGACCACCCAGAAATCTTGCTCATGGAGGTTCTGATTCTGGGTCTGAGTATCAGTATTCCTCACAGGCTCCCTGATGATGCAACTGCCATTGGCCCATGGGCCAGGCAGAGTAACAAGGCTTTTCCGTTTTCCTCAAGTTGACCTATCATCTAAGCCATCTACAGTGTTGACTGCAGACCTTTGTCTGAGCCCTAGTAAATCCAGATAGATCCTAAAGGAACACAGCTGAGACAGCTGTCTTTCTTCAACAATGAATTGATTTATTCAACCAATTTTTATTGACTATCTACCTTGCACCAGGCTCTGTGCTAGTTGTGAACAAGGCAGACGTACCATTCCTAATCTCGTGGGGCTTGCATGTTAATTAGAGATCCAATAAACTAATTTTAATAAGATAATGTAAACTAATGATAATGGCCTTAAAGTACACGAAGTTGGGTCAAATGTCTGAGTTCTGGAGAAACAGTGGCAAAGTGTTCAAGAAAAGCCTATAAAAAGGAGCCTTCCTCTGGTCTTAGGCTGTTTAGTTTTTTGGTCTTTAATTAATTTTAATTAAATTATTTAATTAGTTTAATTTAATTTTTAAATTAAACATACATTAGTAATTAGAGGCAGTTTTCATTGTGATAATTTCATACATGCATAGGTTAAACATTTCATGAAATCATTAGCCATTTGTATTTGAGAACTGTCCAATTTATTGGCTTATTTATTAATTTGGTTATTTTTTGGATGCTTAATTTTTTAGTTCTTTGTATATTTGGATACTAATTCTTTTTTTTAATTTTTGGTGCTGGTCTTGGGGCTTGAACTCAGAGCCTGGGTGCTGTCTCTGAGCTTTTTGACTCAATGCTAGGGCTCTATCACTTGAGCCAAACTTCTACTACAGAAGCTCCACTTCTGGCTTTTTGGTGATTAATTGGAGATAAGAGTCTCTTGAACTTTCCTGCTTGGGTTGGCTTCAAACCATGATCCTCAGATCTAGCCCCTGAGTAGCTGGGATTACAGACATGAGTCACTGACACCTGGCTGGATATTAACTCTTTATCAGCTAAATACCCAACAAGGATTTTCTCCCATTCTGTGGGTTGTCTCTTAGTTCTAATAGTTTTTTGTTGTACAGAACGTTTTACTATTTGTGCAATCATAATTGTCAATTATTGCTATTATTTCCTGAGAAATTTCCTATTTGGAAAATAATTATGTGGAAGAAACTGTGTTTTCCAGATTGTTTCTTATGCCTTCTTACAGTAGTTTCAAAGTTTCAGATCCTACACTCAGATCTTTGATCTGCTTATAGATTTTTGCATGAGGTAAGAAAATAGAAGTCTAGTTTTAGTTTCTTGTGTGTAGTTAACACATTTTCTCTTGAAAAACAAACACTGGGGGAAAAGATAGCCCCCTTAACAAATAGCCTTAGCTTCTTTAAATGAAGATCAGAGAGAGGAGAAGCAAAGGCTCGGGGTATACTTGAGTGCAGCCACCTGCCTGCCATTAGGGAAGTGTGGGCACCAAAGATTGGGAGAATGAAGCTTCTACTAGTTTTAATTCTGTATCACATTTAGGGAATACTTAGAAGCTCTTTCTTACTTAGCTATCAAATAATTGTGTCACACTCATTTTGAAGACAGCATCCATCACCCATCATTGGTCCCTAGAGGAGGAATATGGAAGTTGTTATCAAGTGTTCTAATAGCCAATAAGAGGGAATTATCTCTGCAATTCATAGGGATAAATCACAATGATTTCCTTCTAATTATGTAACTATGCATAAGTGATCTTATGCATAATCAGAAACTAACAAAAGGATCAAAGACTTGTATTACACTTAGACAATGTTTCCAGACAACTTTGAAGTATATGAAACTTAATCAGAGTTGGTTTTTTTTTGTGCATGTTTGCCTGATTTTTCCGGGAAGCCTAGATGCATTACTAGAAAGAACAAGAGAATGTTAAGGAGTTAAAAAAAAGTCAAGGGAGAAATAAATAAGTTTTCTGGGGGAGAAATGAAATCAAGTGTTTTTAATATTAAGCTACAAATTTATTTTATGGCAGCTATTTGCATAGAAAATAATGGTAAGAGCTTAACTTTTTTCCATATATGCTCCCTTCAAAACTACCTAAATGGCAGAGGAAAAATAAGAAATCTTGGGGCAGAGGCAGCTTTCACCTGTATTATTTTTTATCAAGCTGTGAGCACTCCTTAATTACGAGTTTAAAAAAAAAACAACATTTAAGATTGGTAACATATGTTGTTGTCAGCATGTATTTAGCACCTGCAGAAATGAACATGAAGAATGTGACAGCGCATAGGTAGAACACCCACTGCTTGACTGTGAACACTGTCAACAAATTTTACTTTGTTAATTTTTTCTTATTAAAAGAATTCAAGGAAAGAATTTAATAGTGCAGGTGTTCAGAGCATCTCAGTGAGATGATATAATGAAGGGGGAGGTTAGGAGCCTTTAGCATGAGAACCGGGGTCTGGAGAGGTGCATCTGTAAGCTTTGCCTGTCACACAGTTGTACTCTTCTTTCGAAGGGAAATAAATAAACCTCTCTCTGCAGGTGGACCTTGGCACCAATTTTGGTCATCCTATGAGGCAATGTTCCTCAGAGCTGGAGATGTTCCTTTTCTGCATTATTTTCTTAAAGAAGTATGTGTGTGTGTGTGTGTGTGTGTGTGTGTATTCTTTAAGTAGTTGTGCAAAGGAGTTTCAATTCCATGTCAGTTTTTGAGTACAATGCATCTTGATCAATGTTACCCTTTTCATCATTCTCTCTCATCTCTCCCAATGCCACCCATCCCCTTCAATAGCCAGCTCCATTTTCACCATATGTACATTGAATGTTATGACTGTATTCGCCCACCCTTCCTCTCTCCACTTGCCCCCCCCTCTCCCCTTTTGACCTTCTTGCCCTCCTGATGTTTCAGCTTCCTGGTTATTTTCTAACAATGAAGCTCTCATCATTGTGAGTAGAAGGTTCCATTCCATATCCATTCATTCCAAGAGTCCTGTGAATGCAGTTTTTACCTTCAGGACTATGTGGTTGCTCTTATTTTAGAATCCATTTCTTCTAGCTGATGGCATTCCTCACAAGACAACACAGTACCGGGCAGAGAGCAGGTCTTTGAGAATAATGGAAAATACTGCAGGAACTATGCCCTCCCCTCTAATTGTACTGGTTCATTCTAAAGAACAATCATCTCACAGATTGTGCCCCAAGATCGCCTATCTGTAATTTTTCTATTAGCCAATCTTTCCTAACTTTATTTTATAAACCAGTGCATTCATCATGAACTCAGGGCCTGGGCTCTCTGTGAGAGAGGGCTCAGGGCTCTCTCCCTGAGCCTCTCTGTGTTCAAGGCTAGTGCTCTACTATTTGAGCCATAGCTCCACTTCTGGCTTTTTCTGCTTGTGTGGTACTGAGGAATCAAACCCAGAGCTTCATGCATGCTAGGCAAGCACTCTATCTCTGAGACACATTCCCGGCCAGAATAACACTTTTTACTTGAGAAGAAATCTTCCCCCAAACGATTTTTTACCAAGATTAAAATAAACACTGAGGCAGACATGGTGGCACACTCTTGTAGCCCGTTACACTGGAGGCTGAGACAAGAGGATTGTTCAGCCCAGGAGTTCAAGATGACTCTGAGCAGCATAGAGAAGATGTCCTTTCAGAAAAAAAAAATGCACAACAAAACGATAACCCATAAATAAATAAGCACTGGTTGCAGTGTCTAGCCCTTTTCATAGGCCTCAGTACTGTTAATCCTCATTTTAGCAGCTTGTAAAAAAACAAATCCTTAAACACGAGTTCCATTGACCCAATACATGAAGATCTAAGTTATGTTTAAGTTCAGCCAGGTCCACATGTTTCCCCAGACTCAGACTGAGGCTCTCGATTAAAGCATGGCCCTGCTGCATGATGTGGGAACCATTTGCACTTCTCACAGCTGAGAGAAGACCCTGCAAATGACACGCTTTGCACCTCTCAGTAGAGCCTCAGGAGCTAAAAAAAAAAAAAAAAGCACTTCACTCCCAGCCCTCTGGGACTGAGAATCTGTTTGCAGTAATCACTGGCAGTGTTGACAGAATGTTCAAAACCATCTGCTCAAGGGCAAGTGTTAACTCTATCAAATCCTAATATTTTAAGCCCACTGATCCCCAGGCCCAGGAGACTTCCTGATGGAGCTTTTCTTGGGCTGTGTGTCAGCTTGCCATCCATTATTATCCCAGTGCAGCAAGGTCTGATGCGCCAGTCAAAATCCAGTGAGGAAAGGCCATGGAATGGGAAATGCAGCAGAATGCATTTCATTTGAGTCTTGTTAGGGCTGATTAATCTGAAGCTGTCTCATTCTTACAAGAGTATCTGTAGTATAGATGGATTTGGGGATTTTTTGGATTTTACATTATAAATTTTCTTCTTGATTTTTTAAGGCCAGAATGCATACCACCTTTAATATAGACATATAAATTCATATAGAACTACCAGGCACACATAATTGTGTGCCAATGTACAAATGGCAGCATAGATCACCTGATTAAAAACTTTCCGTTACTTAATAAAACATAAAATTCACCTTGTTAGTTTTTGGTACATTACTCTCATAATAATAGTATGTTGTTTAAATCAACCAGACTTATTTACTTATTTTTATATGCTTTTTCAGAACAATAGTGTGAAATATCTCAGAATTCAAACCATATGGGATGAGCAGAGAAAAATGTCACATAGCAGAGAAATATAAAGTCTAATGAACTAATAGCTTTGTCTTTTCAAAGGTAGCCCATTGAAACTTTTTAGGGATAAACCTAAGCCATTTCTCTTAGGAAGAACTGCATTAGACAAGAAATGCACAGTCTTGCATCCTCCAGGAGAGTGTTTCATTGCTTCCTATCCTTGTCTAAGATACTTCATGAAAGCATGGGTTACCTGCCATAATGTCTTTTTAAAATTTATTTTTAGGGCTGAGAAGGTGGCTCAGTGGTAGAGCGCTTGCCTTGCATGCATGAGGCCCTGGGTTCGATTCCTCGGCACCACATAAGCAAAAAGAAAAAAGCCAGAAGTGGCACTGTGGCTCAAGTGGTAGAGTGCTAGCCTTGAGCTGAAAGCTGAGGGACAGCACCCAGGCCCAGAGTTCAGGCCCCACGACCGGACCCCCCCCCAAAATTAAAAAAATTAAAATTTATTTTTAATACTATTTGTACAATAGTTGTACAGTAGGGTTTCAATTCAACATGTCAGCTTATAAATTCAATGCATCTTTTGTTGTGGTAGTTGTGGGGCTTGAATCAGGGCCTAGGATGATAGCCATGAGCCACCAGAGCCTGGCTTCAATGCACCTTGATCAATATCCTTGCTTCTATCATTCTCTCCTGTCTCTCCCAAACTGAACAATCTGTTCGAGTCATTTGGTTCCATTTTCACATATTTACATCAAATATTCTGACTATATTCACCCACCTGTCCTCTCTCCATTCTTCTGCTCTCTTGCCATCTCTGATAAAACATGTTTCAACTTCCCAGTATTCATTTTGTTAAACTGTACATTAGTTGTTAAAGGAGTTACACTATCCTCACCTTTGCATACCATATTTTAGTTAATCTGTTTATGCATAGGGCCCCATGTATGTTTTCATACATGTTTATAATTTCGATCTAACTTCCACATGTGAGAAAAAAAAAAGCATGTGCCCTTTGTCTCTTGGGGCCTGACTTCCTTTGCTTAACATACTTTTTGCCACAATGTCTTAGAGGGTTTTTTTTCTTAATTGTTTTATAAGTTTTTATTTCTTGATAATTCTGTCTTCTTATGTATAGTGTATTCATATGTATATCACTAGTAGGGAGTAGAGGGTACAGAACTCAAAGGGAAAGGGGTGAAAAAGTATAGCAGTAGAGCTCACTGGACACTGATAAAAGTAAACTATGTAACTCGTGGATGAAGGGAGGAAGGGATTGGGAGAGAATGAAGGAACAGAAGACACAGAACAAAAGGAAATTTTAAAAAATACCGAGACGAAACAACACTAAATGAAAATTCTTAGTCACAAGCTCCTAAAAGCTCAAATAGAATATGATAATTTTAATATTTTTTGTTTCTGTTTAGGTATATGTAAAATTCTGTCAGGCTGGGATGTAGCTTAGTGGAAAAGCCTTGCCTACCAAGTGCAATGTCGTGAGTTCAATCTCAATGCCAAAAAAAGAAAAAAATCTCTCCCCCAAATATTCTATGGGACTTACTATGCCAGGCAATCATAGGTATGCAATAAATAAAGTGATAATGTGTTGAGTAAGTCCGTGTAGACTTTACTCTTCTGTGGCATTAGTCTCTCTCTCTCTCTCTCTGTCTCTCTGTCTCTCTGTCTCTCTCTCTCTCTCTTGCTCTCTCTCTCTTACACACACAGAGATACAGAAGAGCAAACCAGTGGGATTTCTGTGGTCATCATCACCTCGCCACCCCCATGAACAACATCCCCACAGAATAGTAGTTGGTGTGTGCTTCCATGTGCCAGGCACTTAAACAGTTTCCTATGGTTATATTATATCAGATATATTAAGTAAGTCCTATTATAATTATAAGCCTCTTTTCAGAGATAAGAAAATAAAAGCTTAGAGAGCTAAAAGTCATATGTTTAGGAAGGGGTAGAGCCCAGGCTGTAATCTAGCCAGAAAGGCTCAAAACTCATCCCCTCAACTCAATTCAGAACCATTGCTGAAACAGGGCTATTAATGTTTATGGAACTCTTAGAGGTCAAAGTACATGTGGCTGGGACTGTGTGTTTTCCTGGAATGCCATTTGCTTGTTTATTACTGAGACTTCTATCAAGGGCCAAGCTCTACTTAAGCTAACTGAGGGAATGTAGATTGGCCTCAGAGCCCAGAGAAGTGGTATTTCACTTTCAATGGTTGCATATTCTTTTGTAAATCTGAAGAAAATGATAAAATGTCATCCTAGAAACATGCGTATGTGCACAATTTTTTATGTGTGTGTGCCAGTCCTGGAGCTTAAACTGGGTACTGTCCCTGAATATCAAGGCTATCGCACTACCATTTAAGCCACAGCTCCATTTCTGGCTTTTTGGGGGGTTAAGTGGAGATAAAAGTCTCATGGACTTGCTTGCCCAGTTCTCAGCCCCCTGATTAGCTGGGATTACAAGCATGAGGCACCGGAACCCAGCATAAGCACACTGTTTTATATGCATTTGCAGGTTGTTTCTGTATGAGAGGGTGGGAGGTATGAGCTACAATTTTAGAATTCCTAGGAGACCCTGCTGTGTAGTAAATTATGATAAAAACCTACAGAGGAAGTTAATAAAAATTCTAAAATAACTCAAAGGAGTATGTGGGAACCTCTTGGAGAAGTCAGGAAATGAATCTTGGGGTTCTTTGTATTGAACAATTAGACTGAAACTTTTCTGTACAGTGTCAGCTCACCCAGCACCTAACAGTTGTCCATTTCAAGGGCTCCATCTAAAAATGAACTTCAAGGCTTATCATCTGAATATTTTTGAACCCGACTTTCAGGCAACAGTACATTATTAATATGATTTTGTTAGCACTGCCATCTGAACAACATTGTGTTCAATATTTAACGTTTTATAGCAATTCTCATTTCATTCTTATATATCTGCCTTTCTGTGTGTTTGTGCTTTAAGGTGTGTGTGTGTGTGTGTGTGTGTGTGCGTGTGTGTGTGTGTTTGAGAGAGAGAGAGAGAGAAAGAGAAACACAGACTCATAACTCCAAGTCTTGGTTAGTCAGCACTTAAATAATTTGGGCATCTAGGTCAATGACTTAAGGTTTCTGAGCTTCCCTTTCCTGATCTAAGCAAGAACCACTGTTTCTCAGAGTAATAAAAAAAAGACTGAGAAAATGTGACAGTGCTTTTTCAAGCATGTTTTCAATATACAACAAATATTGATTCCCATCTCTGTTTCCTTTCCCACTCGGGTTTTCAATTTGTTATTTGTACAAAGGAGTAGTGTTAGTACTCTGGATCCATATGGAAACTAAGCTATTAAAAATGGAATATTCATAGCAAATTACATAGAGAAAGGCTCCTTGAAAATTAATTTGTATTTATTTTAAGTATGTGCTGTTTTACTTGAGATAATGATACAAAAAATCCCATAAACTAAAACAAATAGGCTAGCAGAGTAGTTTATCACTTAAATATTTTAAAGGGAAAATTTTACCTAGTTATTTTATAGGCTAGTTGTTTTATAGGCTTTTGAGCCCTCCTGAAATGTATAAAGAGCTCTCCAGTAGAGACTTCTAAATGTGCTCTCTTTAAATACCTATTTGGTGGTAAGATAAAGAACTATCCTAGGTACTGAAGGGGCTATTAAGAAGAATTGTAGACCAATCACATTTTTTCTTTTTACTTTATTTTTGTTGTCAGTCATGGGGCCTGAATTTGGGGCCTGGGCACTGTCTCTGAGCTCTTTTGCTCAAGGCTAGCACTTTACCACTTTGAGCCACAGTGCCATTTCCAGTTTTCTGGTGGTTCATAGAAGATAAGAGTCTCATGGACTTTCCTACCCAGGATGGCTTTGAACTGTGGTCCTCAAACCTCAACCACTTGAGTAGCTAGGATTACAGCTGTGAGCCACTGGTGCCCAGCTATAGACTGACCACTTTTAATGCACATGTGTAATAATTGTTCTAATGAACACCCTGTATCTCTGGCAGTGGAATTTAGAAATGATATTCAAAGGCACATCCTAAAAGTCTTCCTTTAAAAAGTAAAGAAGAAACTATGTGCTGATGGCTCACACCTGTAATCTTAGTTACTCAGGAGGCTGAGATCTGGAGAGCAAGATTTGAAGCCAGTCTGGACAGGAAAATCCTTGAGCCTTTTATCTCCAACTAGCCACCAAAAAGCCAGGAATGGAGCTGTGGCTCAAGTGATGGAGTGTTAGCCTTGAGCTAAAAATCTCAGGGACAGTGCCCAAGCCCTAAGATAAACACAGAGAGAGAGAGAGAGAGAGAGAGAGAGAGAGAGAGACATAGAGAGAGAGAGAGAGAGAGAGAGGAGAAACAAAGCCCTATATTAATGCAAAAGACTACATCATCTTAATTTCCAGAGTTACTTACATGGATAAAATGAAGATTTCCCTAATGTGTATTTCTGGTATTGGCTCTACACATCAATAATAAATGAATTCTATATGTTTTATAAACAGGGGCTTCAAAAATAAAGATCATTCAGCTTTTTCCCCAGATGGCTGTTGTTTCTTCTGGGGAAGGCTGTTATTAGTTCATTGCATTAGTTTATTGTTCAGAAACTGTCTTTTGAGAGTCCTAACTATTGGTTGCTTAGGTTTCTTCAAGTTGCAGGAAGAAGAGGTAGCAACACCCTGTGGAGGTTTAAAAGAGGAGAGTTTTTGATGCTTACACGAGAATACTGGACATTTGCTGACACTTTTCATGGACCTAGCTTAAGACAGGTGAATAGTTTTACCCTTTGAAAAATAAAGGTAGAACACAAGAATGGCCAGCGGGGTTAAGTATCTTGGATGGACCTTGATTACAGATGCCATGAATGTCCAAAAAAAAAAAAAAAAAGAGCAAATGGAACACGGAAATGTGTTCGGTTTTTCTGCAGGGTTTAATGGAAAAGAAATGGCTGAAGTCCCTCTTGGGGATAAGTGTCTTCCGCACTCTGAGCAGACATTTAGGGCAAGCTGTGAGCTTCTCCAAGCACGTCTTGTCTCTTGCTTTTGCCTTGCTGAGCCCCTTCTCTCTGTTGCTCAGTTCATCCAGCTGCTCTGTGAACTCTTCCTCTGTCCTTTCTCATCCCCCATGGCTGCTCAAATGTGATTCCCCCCAGCCTCCCTTCCTCTCCAGCTGCATCTGTTCACCTCCCCTGCTGATCGATCCACTTCTTTAGCTCAGGGACAGCGAGAGGAAATGATTCCAGCCGCTAAACAGCTTTTATGCAGAGAGAATATTTAAATATTCTCAGTTTGCATGATTCTCCTTCACCTCATGCTATGATCAGAGGTTAATGGAGACAGTTTGGGAGTTCTCTCTGTTGGTAGAGACAGGAAGACTTCAGAAATGAAAGGCCAAGATCTTGCAACACCTCTCCTCTGGTTAAAACAACAACAACAAAAAAAGTAAGAATTTGTAGATAGGAGAGTAGAAATATTTTGATCTATCAAATTATTTTCTTAAATAGTGGCCCTATCATTCTATCTCTTGGCCCCAATCCACAAACCCTGAATACGGGCTTCAGCCAAATTGGAAGCAGTTATTAATATTTATTATTTTAAATGATAATAAATATTAATTGACAAAATTAATAGATTATATACATATATAATTAATGGATAGAATTTTAATGAACACTGTACTCTAAATATTTATGTAATTACAGTTTTTAATATACAAAGTAACTATTACTATGCTTAGTAGATTTTACTTTTTTGAAATCAGTTTATTTGTATAAATTTAAGCTGTAAGAAACCTGCTATGCAGGATTGTTTCAAGGACTTACTGTGGTAAGTGCCTTACACAGTGCTCAACCTATGCCTGTTGCCAAATAAACTCTAATATACACATGCATGTGCATATCTACTTGTATATTTGTGTCCTCCAAGCATCTGTCCAAATGCATATTTATCTTTTCATTAATTATGAATTATATCCGTAGGTTGGTATATATTTACTTACTACTTCCTTATTCTTGAGCATTTTGCCTGGATTCCATTTTGCTTTGCTTCTATCTTCCTTCTTCCTTTCTTCTCTCCTCCTCCTCTTCCTCCTTCTTTTTCTTTTCTGTTCTAAAGATGTTTTCTGTTATTTTGTCCTCTCTTCTATTCTCTGTCCATCCTTTCTACCTTTATTTTTCTCTTTTTCCATAACTCAGAGGTACTATGTTGTGTCCATTTTATATTTTATATTCTATTTTGATATAATCTCCTGGAATAAAATTCCCAAGACAGGGCCTCAACAATGACTGTCTAAATTAGTTTCCTCCAAAGTTACAGTGATGTACAATCGTCTAAGTACATTCTTCTAAGGAGGTTATTATTTTTATAAATTTTCAAGTTTTAAGTCTTTTTGTTGCCAAGGCTATAATTTTCTCTTGATAATTTCATATTTAAGTTTTCTTATACTTAAACTCTTATTTATTAAGCAGCATTCAAAGTATTAGAGATTTTGAATAATTGAGTGATTATTTTGTGCTAGATATGTTTTCTAAAAATAATAGAGTAGGATTTAGTGATCAGTGATGTGGTCCCTGGAAGTTTGAGAAGTATGTCTAGAGAAAAGTGACTGGTAAGTAAACAGAGTGTGTGATTACTTAACAAGTAGAAATATTTGTACAGTTTAGTGAAGGTGCATTGGAAGTGGGATAGTTAATTAGACTAGGATTTAAAGAAAGCTTTGATTGTGGAGAATTGAGACTTAGTTACATTTATAACTGTACCCTTTTAAATTGTTCACCAAATCAGCTGAATTCCTTGACAATTTCCTACAGTACCATGGGTTTTTAAGATTCTGCACTGTTTGACAATGCATATGTAGGAGACATCATAGCAAGGTAGGGATTACTATGCTGAGCTTTATAGGACTTACAGTACAAGAAACATATGATTGATACTTTAGTTTGGGTATCCAATATGTGATCGTGTCCATTCTTAAGTTTGAGGTTGATCCTCTTATGTCTACCAAATATAACTCTTACACGTGGATGCCAGGAAGTACACGGAGTGGCCCATGAGAAAGAGTGTGTTCGCAGAATAGAGGGTTCTGTGATGTCCCTTCCCTTTCTCTTGAGAGTTTAGCAAGCGTAACAAACTCTGACCTTTCCAGTATCCAGATCTTAGTCTTCTTCTGAATGACTGTCATGCAATGAAGTCCTGGGTTGTGAAGGACCCTGTCTTCTCCAAGCTCAAACAGTATGCTCTGGGGTGGATCTATCATAGGTTCTCAAGAACTACTCCAGTGCATAGCTGATTCATTGAGTTTAGTATTTTTAGGTGACCGCTCATATGAACATGTTCTTTTCCTCTCTGCTAAAGATCTATTTTCCTTTCACATCTTTCTACTTTGTCTTCCTTCCATACTTTCTTTTCTCCAATTATGTTAGTCTGTGATTATGTTAAGTCTGTGAGCTCCATGCGGACAGGGATTTTGTTCCAATTTTTGTATCCCATGCATACAACATCGAATGCGGCTGAGGCATGCCAGTTTGCTTTTGGGATCACCTTAGATGGTGCTCTTCATGTCCAATGATAGGGAGATGTCATTGTGCACAAGATTCCCAACTCCTCACCCCCCAGAGGATAGCTCTAATGCCAGGTGTTTGAATAGCCACTAGAGGGCACTGATTTGTCAGAGGCTCTTCCAGCCTTTTCTTCAATGCCAAGACTTAACTTCATGATCTATTTCCAGCTTTAAGTACTCAATACTTCTACTAATAAACAACTTTGAGATTATTATCACAATTATGCTTGCAACATAGATTAATGATAATGAATCAAACCATGGTGACAAGTAAAAAAAAACTTTGATAAGGTTAGATGCAAGTTAATCATATAAATATGACATACATATTTAATAATAAAAGACAAATAACAATGCTCCTATATTAAGGCAATTCTTTCATACTTACTATTCTTATATTTTGTGCTAGAAAAGCAAGTAAAAATTTCAAACCATATAAAATTAAAAAGGCAAGTAAAGTTTTCATTAAATCTCAAATATTATTTTTGTACTTTCTATAATCAATAAATTAGTTTTGTGCTTTATATAATCAAAAATTACAGCTTTGATTTTAAAATGTGTACAGCAGAGTCCAGTGGCTCATGCCTGTAATCCTAGCTACTAAGAAGGCTGAAATCTGAGGATCTTGGTTTGAAGCCAGCTTAGACAGGAGACTCTTATTTCCAATTAGCCACTAAAAAACTAAATGTGGAGCTGTGGCTTACATGGTAGATCACTAGCTTTGACCAAAAATGCTAAAGAACAGTGTTCAGGCCCTGAGTTCAAGCCCTAGTATTAGGACATAAACAAACAAACAAATAAATAGAAAACAAAATGTGTATACAAACAGCAAATAGCCCAAATACATTTTAAATAAATTCTAAAGGTAATTGGAGTGGGAATTTATTTTGAAGGAGAATAGTTGCTGCTACTTTTCAAAGCTCTAAAAACTACAGTTTATAAAGAGTTCCTTTTGCCTTCATCACTTTTAGCACCACTGACTGCAGAGCCAGATGAGTTCTTGGGCTCTCATGTCAAACAGTTCAAGTTTGCAAATATTTTCAACTTACATATGAATCAGCACGGGGGTATGTGAGAAGACAAAGCTGCTCACACTGTCAGCTTCTAAACACATCATTAACCCAGTGGAGACTTGGGCGGCCACGGGAGCTATCTCAGGAAGCTGCAGAAGAGGGTGAAGCCAGCAGGGAGGGCCTATCTTTTCCATGTTGAAAAAAAAATTGTAACTCTGAGATACATCAGAGAAGGAAAGAATGTCTCCCAGCAAACCCTGTCAACAATTAAGAAACAGCATAAATAAAGAACTGTTGGAGTCTTCTCACAAAAATCTTTGTGATAATCTGTTAGTAAACTCTCTTTTACATTATGTTTAAAGACTTTTTTTTAAGTGAGCATTTTTTGGTGGCAGGCTACAAAGTCATCTGTGAAGTGTTTAATTAAGCTCAGCCTGATTAAAAATGTAGGCTTAAATATCTGTTGATTTTGCAACAAGCTGTGGATGTTAATTGTCTTGATTGGTTTTATTTTGTATTCCCAGGACAACAGGATTTCATATGCATAACTGTGGCTGAGGCAAGGAGCAAAAGTATAATTTTTTGAAAAAAGAAACATGTATTTCCTAAGTTAGCCAGATTGGTGATAAGACCACATCCTTAAGAGACAGTAAGTCTCAGAAAGAAAAATCTGGAAGACCAAGAAAAGAAACTAAAGCTGTTGCCACCCACAAATTTGCATTCAGGAGAAATGGTAGTTGTATGAACATTATTTGAAATTTAGAGCCTAGCTAGCTGTTTATTCAATAACCTTTGTATTTCTCTTACATGTGACACATTTTTCTCCAGAGGGCTTTTAAAACTTTTAGCAAGGAGAGAAGCCATTACCCTCACCTATTTGATGTAGCAGATTATTTATGGAGCCAACATGTTGACACACTATAAAGTGTAAAAAATGAGGCCTAATAAGGTTAATTGTCATCTGAACCTTCCTCTGTAGGCTGCAATCTGTAGGCTTTGATTGTTTCTCTGGGGGAAACTCTGCCCAGATGGTGAAGTCCTCAAGGCCCTGACCCACAAGGGGCCTGTGGAGATGGAGAACAAGGTGCATCTCTGCAGACTAATTAATTTACTACTATAGCACCTGTTCCAGAATAGATAGGGCTGGAGAGGAACGCAGTCCCTGGGCACGGTGGCAAGCTCACGGGTAAATGGATTTCAGCTGATTATATTAAGCTGATGCTTTGATCATCCAAAGGCGTTAAAATGGAAATACGTTTTTTTTTTTTTTTTCCTGGCTGTTGGCTCCCATGAATGTGGGTTTGTATTTTTATTATAAATGATGGGTTGTAGAAAAGGCCGTTTTAGATTTCAGCATGTCTTATTGTAAAAGTGTACAATATTTCTTTTTTTTTCCAGCTTAGAAATGCATGTTGTCATCAAGCTGCACCTTTTAAACAATTCTGCTTTCTTGTTTCCATTTTATTCCAGCCAAATTACTAGCTGGAAATCAAACCCCGACACAGATTCCTTTTAGCTGGAACATTCTATTATGTACTCACACCTTTAATTCAATGTGTATAATTAGGCTTTAATCAGCTGAACACTATTTGTGAAAAATATCAGCTACTTCTTTAAATGAAATTCTGGTAAAGTCATGCTATTAAAGCTTTGGTACCTAGTTACTGGCACAAATAAATCCTTGTGCAAACAAGGCTTGGTCATAAATGGATTTACAATGTGAGTCTTTCTGCACTCAATTTCACTTTATTGCCTCTTTGATTCCCAAAAGGATTAGAGGTAATTTTTTCAGTCCTTTAGATGCCATAAAACTGTTTCTCTTTCCAAATTAACACTATGATCTTCCATGTAATGTGTTTGGCAAACATGAGGAATTTATAAGACTACTAGTCTTACTACTACATAGTAACAGAGATAAAGGCATGGCCTTTGCTCCACTATGATGGCCCTCTACTGGCAGCCTGCACAAAGGTTTTGAAAGTTTACTGTTTTAAAAATAGAAATAGATTCTTGATCATATGGAAGATCACCCAAAGAACGCTAACGACTATAGCTTCTTCCCAATGTAAATGATAGAAAAGATTCCTTGCCATTGTTAAATTACCATGACCATCTAAGTTCTGCTATTGTCACGGGGGAGTTGCTATTAATGTGATGACAGGTAAAATATTTCTTTTAGAGAGATACCAACAGATTGCAGAACAGAACAAGTACACGAAATTTAACATGATACTGGAGTTGATTTCCAGATTCCTTCTGTATCTGTATAATATTTAGAACTATGTTATGTGATTGAAAATTTCATGGCACATTTAACGTGGTTTTCTCCTCCAAAATTCCAAAAGCATTTACTGAAAAACAAAAAACAAAAAAAAACCTATTTCAGGGTAGGCTTTAAAGAGTGGCTCATGCCTGTAATCCTAGCCATTCAAAAGGCTGAGATCTGAGAATCATGGTTTGAACCCAGCCTGGGCAGAAAAGTCCTTGAGATTCTTATCTCCAATTAACTACCAAAAAGCTAGAAGTAGAGCTGTGGCTCAAGTGATAGAGTGCCAGCCTTGAGCAAAAAAGCTAAGGGAGAGTACCCAGGTCCTGAGTTCAAGCTCCAGTACCAGCACACCAAAAAAAAAACCCAGCAGTTATTTAGCATACATTCTTTTTAAACATTAAAAAGTACAAAGATGATTAGAAATGGACTTTTAGAAGTGGTGCTGTGGCTCAAAGTGATAAAGCAACTTGAGCAAAAAGAGCTCAGTGACAGTGCCTAGACCAAGACAAAAAAAAAAGTAGAAATGGATTTTTTCCATTCCTGACCTTTATCTATCTAGCTCCCCATGTTTATTAGTTCCTTGTCGTCTGTCTGGAGGTACTTCTATGGGGATTGGAATGAGATGAAGGACATTTGGGCCTTTGCTTCTAAAAGCAATGTTGCCCTTAGCATCTCAGGGCCCCTGATGCTAGTGAACCTGCAGTGATATTTCTAGACTAGAGTCACTAGGACAAAGAATATATGTACTTTGAATTTAGACAAATATGGCCAAGTTGCGTTCTAAATATGATGCTTCCATGATAACTGTTTCCACACAGCTAGGTTTGTTTGCCCCCAAGCCTGAACGTGAACTGTTGTATCTTATTATTTCAATTTGCATTTCTTTTAATTATCACTGAGGTTGAGTAGCTTCTCAAATGATTAAAAACCACTTCATTTTCTTTGGAAGTGAACAGCCTGTTCGTGTCCTTTGCCAGTCTTGCTGCTGGGCCATTGGTGTTATTTTTATGGGGTTAAAGAGCTCTTTAAGGAATAAGGAAATCAGCCCTCTGTCTGCCAACATGCAGTGCTTGTCATTTCGGTGGCATTTTCATATCTGTCTTTCATTTACCATGCCCTCTACTCTTCTTTTATCACTGTCAGTCTGGATTTAGGACTGCTTAATAAGTCCTAGAAACTAGAAATGATAATGTCGTAGGAAAGGGGTTAATTTGGGTGGTTTTGTAACTTTGACTTTTGATGAAGTAGGAGGGGAAGGACTTGAAAGGGCAAAATTAAAAAGAGGGTGAAGGGACTTTCATGATTTGAAAGAGGGGCTTTTACACTGACAAGACCTTGAAAACATAGTGTTTATTTTTTTAAGCAATTTACCCATAATTCACTGCTTTTCTTTTGCCATTATTACAGGTATTTGTGTTAGAGTTAAAAAAATAGATCTCTTTCTGGATGCTTTTGTCATAAAGTTGTATTTCTGTATTTTGGACATCACATGAAATGGAGGGATTACAAGGCCACATAGTCGGCAGAATGGCCTTGAATCCTGGTAAGGTGTGGAGGAGGGAGAGTAGCATGACTTAATAGCTACTGGTTAAGCACAAGTAACTTTTTATATTCAGTTCCGCAGTGGTTGCTAAGTAAATAGATAGATTTTGACACGGATGACTTTAAACCAAAGCAAGCCTATTTGTGATGTCCCAAAGTGACCATCATCATCTTCAGAGTAATGGTTGAAAACATGGAATCAATCAACTTGGGGTTTTTACTTTTCAAGTTACATTCTCATTTCGAAAATTTAGAACATGCGAAGAACTATTTCATAGAATTGCTCTAAGGATAAAAATAAAATAATGCATGTGTCTGACAGAGTAAACTTTATCAATGCCAGTTCTCATTATTAGCTTGATTAATTATCAGTGTTCATAAAGCAGCATCTAAATTGTGCTATTCTCCATTTGGTTTAAAGTAAGTGAATAGACAACTGTGAAATTCTTGCATGTGCTAAAATATGATGCAGCATTCCTTAGGCCACTTCTGGGTGAATACACTCCATGGAATCACGTCTGGGTGAACTTACATTCTACATCTTCCTCTCTTGGATTTTTATTCATACCTGGTTTAAGGATAAAAAATGTCTGATTTTGTAGTAGTAGTAGTAGTAGTCATCAGATTGAGGTTAGCTGTGCCAAGGGTCCACTTTCATACTTAATACCTAGAGTGAGGATTGGTCTGCTTCCTTCTCAGTTCTCACTGCATTTAAATGTTTACTCATGCTGTTCCTTCTGGGTCAAATGCTATTCCTGCCTTTACTATTCAGATAAAAATATATACATCTCCCTCTGTCTGTCCAGGAAATTGATGGCTCAATTTTATTCGAAGTTACTTCTGCTGTTGAACAAGAATAATGCACAGGAACACTGCCAAATTGGGAATGACAATCCAGTATTATAAGGGAGATGAGTGTGTTTATTTATTAGTTTTAAGTGAATGACTTTCAATCATCCCAGCCAACATTTCTGATATGAATATTTCACCTGAAATGATTGCTTTTATGTTGGTTAGTTTTGCAAATCAGAACCTATTTGCACAACGCCATTAGGCCAATATATCTTATCATAATATTTGCTAGTACCACCGGCTTTACAAATTAGTTATTGTGATGGCAGTTTTCTATTAACATGAATTTACTGATTAACTCATTTGTTTACCTTTTGAAAATTCATATAGCACTGTACTCATGTTCTATGACTAATAGAAAGTGCATGGGTTCTTGGTATTAGAAATAACCAATAAATACCAATTGTATATTTATTTTTCTTTTGTCTCTCAGGCCCAGAAATAAACCACATAAAAAAATCATGTAGGAAATTCATTAGTAACATTTGTAGGCTATATACTGGACCAAAATCCATCCAATTTGCAAGGAATCCTTTATGAGTGACTAACCTCATCAGAAGAAGATCTGTAGGATTGTAGTTCCTGACAACTTCGTATTTCCTCCGATAAACAAGGGAAAATAAAAATCAAGTTCCATTTCTATCTGTCAAGTAGGTACAAGTTCTAAAAATAGTAGTCCAGACTGGGGGAGGTAGGGTTTGTGCTCTCCTGAGCAGTTGGCAGGGCACTAGGGCAGTATAACTTTTCTAGGAGTAATTGATGTTACATATTAAGAGGCTTAAAATGGGCTGCTTGGCAAGCTGGTTGATGGGGCACACATACCTGGCCTCATATGTGTGTATGTGCATGTATGGGTATATGTATGTGTGTGCATGTGTGTGAGCACGGTTACTGGTCTTGCACTCAGGGTCTGCGTATTGTCCTTTAGCTTTAGCACTCAAAACTATTGCTCTACCGCATGAGTCACACCTCCACTTCTGGCTTCCCTTCTGGTTTCTTGGTGATAAGAATCCCGTAGACTTTCCTGCCTGGGCTGGTTTTAAACATCAGCCCTCCTATCTCAGACTTTCTGCTAGGATTACAGGTGTGAACCACCATGACTTGGCTGGCCTTCTCTCTTTGCAAGTTCCTGTTAACTCACCAATGAAATATGGAAATTGGGCAATGCCAGTATCTGGACTGCAGTGCCACTATGGTATCATTAGTGATGACAGTCTGAATCCAGAGTCCTGGATAATAACAAAACCTGCAAAGTGGATGAGGGATGGTAAAGGAGAAAGTACTGCATACTTTTTCACTGATTCAGGAGCCTTTTGATGCTGCTCATTGCAGCATAAATCATGTTTGTGTGTGCTAGTGAGGTGATGAATGTGGTCAAATAAAAAGAGAATACGTATTTCCCAAGTACTAGAGACAAGAGTTATAGGATACAAACACTTTATATCAAATAAAAATTGAAAGTTACAGAAAATGGTAAAGCAGATATTTCAAACTTGAAGGTTGCAAGTTATTTGTGCCAAAACAACAATTGCATTTTTTTGTTTAATTTTTAATTTCAAAATGATGGCTATACAGAGGGGTAAGGTACAGACTGGAGATAAGGTCAGTCAGAGGAATGATTCTGAATGTCCACAGGCAGGTGTGGCCCACTGCTGGCCATTAAGTACTCCTAGTTACCCAAAATAAATGATTGGGTTCATACCTCCAGGCTAGAAAAATTTCAGTGACAGAGCCTCAGCTAATTGCTATAAGAACTAGTATCCCTTAATGGTATACATGGTACAACCCTGGGGAAATTTAAAATTAAACATGGAAAGGCTAAGAGTATCAAAACTATGATACACAAACTTTTTTGTGGCAAGAGGGTATTTGTGCATGTTTACAATCATATATTGATATGTTAAGGTTAATTTGGTCTGAAACTTCAAAAATCAATTAATAGTACTCTATTATTGATTTGTAACTTCAGTTTAAATACATTGTATTTTTAACTTAATGTATTAAATGGTGTAATTTAGATTTAAATTTTAAGCTTAAATCCAAAGTTCAAGCATAATATCAACAACCAAAACAAACTATATTTACAAATCTAAGCCTTGAATATTTTTATTTGTGCACTTAGGTTTAGGTTTGTTCAACTGAAATAGTTTAAATTTTAAAGACAAAAGAGTAATTGCAGTTTTAAATTTTAAACTTGAAGATGTCAAAATAATTTATAAATGAGATCAAACATTACTCAAATTTCCTTAGAAACAATTGCTAAAATCTGCCAAACACATACATAAAATTAGGAATTTCTGGTGTGCAACTTAAAAACAAAGGGGAAAACTAAGTTTTAAAATATGTGTCTTATATTCAATACAAAATTTGAAGCAAAAATGTACACCTTAATAGGCATTTCTATATTTAATAGCCACCTTCAAGGATAACAGAATATATCAATAGATAGGATACTATTGCCTCTTAAAAAGTTAAGAAGCAATATTAATATTAAAAATATAAAATCCAAGGCAAGACACATCAAATAGGACAAATAAAATCAGTTTATATTCACAAAAAAATTCACTGTGAGGATAAAATAATCATCAGCCATTATATGCAAATAACGGCACTGGAATTTTTTGTTGACAAATATCTTACCGAAATTCAAAGAAAATTAAGAAAAGAGACTTCTAGAAGATATGTCACTACTGCAAAGTGTCTTAAAGCCTTAAAACAGGCTCTTATTTCCTTATTATTAGTTTTCATTTATAGAAATACATGCTGCTGTTAAGCACATACCTTTTGCTGTACACTGAAGTTATACCCTGATAAATCCATTATAAATTGAAAATATCATAATCCAAAATGAATGAATGCATCTAACATACTAAACATCATGGCCTAGCAGGGTGGTGCACTCTAGAGCATCTTCTTAACCTGAGAGATCCCATGGCTAATTGGGAGCTGTAGTTCCCACCTCTGCCGCGTAGAAAATCATACCACATGGAACTAGAAAGGTCAAACCTCAATGCAGAAAGCATGAATTCAGTCTGTTGAATGAGCATTTCTTTTACATACCAATATGAAGCTGAAAAGTAAAGCATTTATATGATGCTAACTCCACATTGAATCCAACCAACAGCTCAGGAGGCTGGTATTTATCCCTTAGGGCCTATACGTGTTTGCTGCACTGATTTTTTTTTAAAGTCCTTGTTCTATTTCCTCAGCTCTATGATATATTGTTTTGCCTTGGAGAAAACTATCCTACCTCTTTGTGACTGTTTCCTCATTTGTGAAATAGAGGCAACAATGTCAAGTAGCTCCTAAAATTGTCAGGAAGCTTAAATTAATAAAGACTTTGAAACTGACATATTTAATTGAGACCCTTTGTACAACTTCTTAAGGAAACTAAAGACAATAAACACCTACATACATAAATACATACTGTGGAAAACTCTAACACAGTGTGGAGTTTGTGATCAAGACTATTTCAGAAGACCGAAGATTTTTTTTTTGGTATTTTGCAATGGCAAGAAAATAATATTTCTGGGCTTGGTTCATAAACTTTTATGGATATAAAGTGAAAAGTGTTTCACTTAGCTGAGTGGCTTAGCTGTTTTATTTATAGTGGTTTTGGTATTAACCTCAGAAGAGTTGATTGGATTCAGTGTGAAATTAGTATAGATTCCTTGTACAGTGCCTTCTACCAACTCCTCTTAACATCCTTATATCATGAACTGAATATTTGAAGAACTGTCTGGGGGCTCTAATCAAAGTTAAATCTAGAAATAATTCATTAGCAGGGCCCCAAAGGTTCACACCTGTAATCTTTAGCAGTTCAGGGATGCTAAGATATGTGGATCTCAGTTCAAAGCAAGACTGGGCAGAAAAGTTCATGGGATTCTTATCTCCAGTTGACCAGCAAAAAGCCAGAAGTGGGACTGTGAATTAAATGGTAGAGCACCAGCTGTGAGTGAAAAAGCCAAGTGAGAGCAAGAGGTCCTGAGTTCAAGCCCCAGTATAGACATAGACACACACACACACACACACACACACACACACACAAATACAAAAGGTTTATAGTAAA
The DNA here is from genome assembly GCF_000151885.1 of Dipodomys ordii. Lineage (NCBI taxonomy): Eukaryota > Metazoa > Chordata > Mammalia > Rodentia > Heteromyidae > Dipodomys > Dipodomys ordii. Next base: position 2,425,807 of record NW_012267391.1, read on the forward strand.
CTTCTGATCTCCACTGAGTTACTCTGTATTGCTTGTCCCTAAAGGCCTTTATTTGTATGTATTATGAGTGGAATGAAGATTCAGACTACTGCAGAACCAAAAGAAATGAATTCAACAGTTGCAGTTGTGTCAAATGAGACCCAGAGAGGTCCTGAGCTTTGCCCAAGTTCCCACCACAAGGAGCGCCTGTGCGCTGCCTCTTCTTTGGGCCTGGTTATTACTTGTCAAATCCTGAGGATCCATAGAAGAGATCCAAAAATCCTGCCTTTTCTCCTGCTGGATCTCGGAGAAGAAACATTTAAATAAGAAAACTTCTTTGGTTTTATTTTTCCCCGTAACTCCTGTTATTCATTAAACTGGCTATTTAATATAAGGAAACAAATTAAATAGGAGAGGGAAAGAAAAGCATTTCTTTAATTTTTCCCCCCAGTTGCTTTTTGTGCAGGTGGGTTGCTGCAGGAGGCCCCTCTTCTGAAACCCATCTGGGATGTTAGTTTAGCTCTATTGATGTTTAAGACTCCGTCTTTCATCATAACCACATGCCAAGACAATAAGCAATTGAACCACATGTTTTGCCTTTTTAAAAAGGTGTAATCTCCTTCTGAAGTGTAGAGATGTTTAGCAGGATTTTTCTAATTTATCTGTCATCACACCATGCGGGCTGGGCTCCAAGCCCTGACGGCAATGTCTCTTTATCACCGTCTTTTGATGAACACCTGTTTCCAGCATACAAATCTATCTGCTGAGATGCAAAATTAAAATAATTTCAACAGTATGGGAATAATTAGGAACCTTTTTTTTAAAGGTCCACCTGTTCCAAATATCAAAATGTATTTTCTTACATGACATATTTTTATTCCTATATATTCTTTATGCTTGGTTTGTATCTATTTGATCATAATTCTCTTATATCCCATTAGCTAGCAATGAATATTTTCACTTTTCAATAGTCAATTGGAAGGAATTTCAAAACAACCAGAGTTCTCTGTATTCATTAAAAGAGAGAAAAAGAGAAAAGCACATTATTCCAAAACTTGGTTCAAAAAAGATTTTTTTTTTTTTTGGTGCTAGTTCTTGAACTTGAATTCAGGGCCTTTTCACTCAAGGCTGGCTCTCTCATCACTTGAATCATAATTACACTTCTGGCTTTTTGGTGGTTATTTGGAGATAAGAATTTCATGTATTTGTCTGCCTGGACTGGCTTTGAACTGAAATCCTCATATCTCAGCCTCCTGAGTAGTTCAGATTATAGGCATGACCCAAAAAGAAACTTTTAAATACTCTGTTATTTATTATGGATTATACTTTTTGTTAAAAGTGTTTCTCACAGAAACAAGGATATGTGACTATGAAGTGGATCTGAATAGATTCTATTTTTTAAAAAAAAGATATATTGACCCTTAAAAGAAAAGGTCTTTTTGGCTAAAATTTGATATATTAAGACATTTAAGTCAATAAGTAAGATATGAAAATTATTCTTATAATTAGCATTCATGTTGTATTTATGGTCTTATATATTTACTTATGATTTTATATTTCAATGTGTTATTTGGTTTTCCACAAACTAGGAGCTGGGTAGTTTGAGAGTTTGAAGTAAAATTACACAGAAACTGTAACATAATCTTCTGTGGTTGATCCTCACTAGAACTGACCTCTTGTCCCATTACATGAGAGGAAGCCCCACTTCCAGAAATTCATAGCACTCCCCTCAACATAAAGCGAAGATAACCCTACACATATGTTTACATTAGTGCCTGGGACAGGAGATCTTGACATACAACAAGCTGTGTAATGAGTTGATTTAACATTAGCCATGCTGGAATTAAAAAAGGAAACCCCCATTTATCCAAATACCTAATAAAGCAAAATCACAGGTGAGAGCCAAGCTAATGTAGAAGTGTATTGCAATTTGTCTTCGTTTTCAGAAAATAAATCTGAAGTGCCAGATTTTTGGTTGTTTTTCTGAAAACTATGCAAAAAAAAAAAAAGGTAAATCACCAGTTGCTTGGCCCATGAAAAGTTGTCCACGAGGCACTATGTGGCTGGTTGTTTTTGAGCTGTTGGGGACATTTTAGGCAGTGGTTATATACACAAGTCTAATTACACTAATTAACCACACCAACGTGTGAGCAGTAAGCATGTTTTTACAATTAGGTTGTAATTTTTTTAAATCCTTTATTGGGTACATTTAGAGACGCAGCAGTTTCAGATTTACCATACAATAGAGAAAGGAGTTATCCAAATTGAATAAATGTAAATTTCAGCTTGGGCAAATAAATTAATATATGGCAAATGAAACCTACACTTGTATCACAAATATGCACTTATATAGGAATGATTTCTCTAAGTAGGTGAGTGGATTGTAGCTTTTATGGTCATTAAATTATAGGGATCTCAAATTGTTTTGCTTAATGTGAAGTAGCAACATCACATTACTTCAACTACCTTTTACTTCTAATGTGGGCAGTTGTGTTAGGCAGAATAACCTAACCATCCCACACTCACCAAATGAGACTACATTCAAATCCAGGAAACCTGAAACTGTGTTACTTTACACAGCAATAGTACACTTGGTAGCGGTAATTAAATTAAAAGATTTAAAATAGAGAGTTGATCCTGGATTATCTTGACAAAGCTCGGTGTAACTACAATTGCAGGGAGCACTGGACTATGGGACTATGGGAGAGAGCTATCTATTGCTGGTTTTGACAATGAAAGAAGAGGCCACAAGTCAGGGAATAGAGAAGCTGTAAACAGTCAAGCTCTGTGGTTCTTTCTGAGCCTCAAATGGAAATGTGGTTCTGTTGTACCTTGATTTTATCCTACTGTTATCTCTAGAATTACAGTAATTGCTTTCAGTTGCCAAGTTGTGGTTATTTGTTATGCAGCAGCAGGAAGCTAATACAATTTTTTTCTTAGCTTCATAAAGCCTCAGATTCCTCGTCTATACAGCATTAATAACATTTGCTTCATATTTTTCTGTAGAAATTTAATAGGATAATAAATATGACTACTTTGAAATTTTCAAAAGTTAAAAAGATAACATTGTAAAGATAACATCTTTTGTAAAATCAGTAAAACTATTCTTGATATAATTGATGAGACTCTGTAAGACACTGTAAGACCCCATCATTAAAAAAATCTTCCCAAATCCCTATCAATTAAGAGCTAATAACTAAGGAATATGGAGTGAATCCAGAGTCATTAGAAAGCATCTGTTAGGACATATCTAAGCAGCCAAAAAAAAGGATTGAGTAAATGACCTGGACAGTATAAAAAGCCAAGAACATAGCTAATATCAACAGGGCAGCAGAGATGTGATGGACAGGAAATTATCTCAGCAGGACAGAAGAAAGCAAAGATGTTGGGACTCATTATAAGACCAAGTTAGGAGAAAAAAATAGTTTAAATACCCCTTAAACACTATTTTTTTTAAATTAAAAAGGAAACTCCTTTTGCACAGATGTATTCAGCATTGAATTGTTTTAATTAGGGAAAACAATGGAAAACCAACTTAAATGTCCAACAATTAGGGAATGATTAAATATGGTTTGAACAATAAGATTAAATATTATAATTAAAAATACTTGAGAAAAGCTTTTAATAATCTTTTGGGGGGAGGGAAGCAGATATGTCCATGGAGTATTCTAATACTTGTGAAAATCTTTTGGGGAAAAAAACTAGAAGGACATTTATAAGTAAAAATATTGTCAGTAATTATCTATGAATGGTTGAGTAACAGAGATCATGTATTTTCATTTTCAGTTCTACCTTTTCTAACTTTCTGAAGTGTACATGTGTTATTTTCTATAGTTTTCCTAGAACAGCGTAAACTTTAGAAAATGATACCACTAAGTGTATACTATTCAGTGGAAAAAGTTTATTCAGTGTTGCTAGTTTCTGTCCAATGGCTATCTTCTTCCCTCACTTCTCATTTAACCCAGTGCAATTTGGTGGGTTGCTGCTTTATTTCAGGTACTCTGATAGGCAGCAAGAGAAATAAAACAGTGAATAAAACATAGTAATGGCTTTTATGAATTTATAAGCTAATAGGAAAGAATTGCAAATAATAAACAGTATAACCAGGTTTGAGGTAGAAAGACAATACTAGGGAAAAATTGGAAAAGTGAGGCAAAAGATCCCATGGAGGATGTAGGAAATCAGCAGTTCCTTAGAGATGACCCATCATGAGCAGCGATTTGCAGAGGATAGAAGCATGTGTAAGTTGAGATGCCAAAAATACAGGCATAGGAGTGTGAGAACCTTTCAAGACAGTAAATTTTTCCAGGCACTTGAGTAGAGTGGACATAGGAGTCATCATGGAAAGTTGGGATGAGGGTAGTGAAGTGTTGGGAAGAAAAAATGAAGTCACCTGTGTGTGACGTGCCTAGAGGATGGGACTGATAAATCTGGACACCAGCTTTATCTTGACACTTATCAAGACAAAATGTTAAGAAGAAAACACATGTAATGGCGATTGTATCTTAGCAAGATGGTTGACTAAATGCTTATTCTTTATTCTAATGTTTCAAGGTGCTGAAGACATACCAATAAAGACAGAAGTTTCTCTCATTATCAATACATACCTGAGCTAGATTTGAAGGAGATAACTCCCACTGATTTGCTCACATATACTGTTTGTACCCTTGGGATAAGTTTTTAAGCAGTGTGGTTAACAGTACAATTCAATTTTGGAGCACTGAAGCTGGGTTTCTACATTCGTCCACGTTCAGCTAGTTTTCCTTCCTCCATCTTCCTTAACTTTTTTTTTGTGTGAAAATACCATACAGAGGGATTACAATTACATGGGCAAGGTAATGAGTACATTTCTTATCAAGCATTGTAGCCTCCTCCTTTGTTTCCCCTTCCTATCCCTTCCCATCTCTCCTATGCCCCCTCTCCCCTCCAAAGTTGTAAACTTCGTTTTTCGACACAATGACTGGTACATCTCATTGTTGCAATGGTTCCACCTGTATCCCTATTTAAATGATTTGTTTTTTCCCTTTCCCTCCACAAATTATACCAACATCAAATACAATAAAAGCAGGGGTTATACCGTGGGGGAGGGACATACAAAGCAACAAAGAAACAATCTTATGAATGTGTTAGAAACAATCGCAAGAAAGAAAAAAAACATTTGAATCCTTAACTTGGGGTTCATTTCACCTAACATCAACTTATCTGACTTTTTCTGCTTGTCTCAGACATATACTAGTTATTGCAAATAAAGGAAAGCATGCGACCTATGTTTCTTTGGGCCTAGCTTACTTCACTTAATATAATTTTTCCAAGTTTATTTGTGTTTGTATACACTATCTCCTCCACAAAATCATATTGCTTTAGTGTATTAAGAAATACCCATAATCCTAGGATTCTGGATGAACGTTCAAAGCTATTTACTTCATTTGATTCCGGTACCCTTCATCTTGTATATACGTTTTTCTAATTGGGGAGGAGAAGGGAAATAATAAAATGCTGAAACAAGGATGCAGGCTGACCCATTGTAACAATGAGATGCATAAGACACTGTTAAAAACAAACTCTACACTTGGGGTGGGGGAGGAGTTGGGGAGGTGGAGAGCGAAGGGATTCCTATGGAAAAACAAAGGAGGAGATAACAATGCTCAAGAGGAAGTGTACTCATTACCTTACTCATGTCACCATAACCCCCCTGTACAATATCTTTACAATTAAAAAAAAGAAAGTTCAAAGCCAGCAGGGCAGAAAATTCCACAAGACTCTTATCTCCAATTAAACACTAAAAAGCTGGAAGTGGAGCTGTGGCTTAAGTGGTAGGGTGCTAGCCTTGAGCAAAAGCACTCATACCTAGGCTCTGAGTTCAAGCCTCAAGGACTGGCACCAAGAAACAAACAAATAAACCAACAAAAACCACCTGTGTTTTCTTATGTTTTGTTCCCCTAGTATTAGGGAATAGAAGGATGACTATAAAGCTTTTAAAATAACGGGTTGTCATCCTACTTATTAGTGCTAATATATGTATTATATTAGCTGCTAAGCATTTAGATTTAACAGGGCTGACTTTAGACACCACTGCCTGAGATATTGAAAGAAAATACACAACATTTTGCATCCTCCAATGTTAGCTTACCTGTTTTCTCTATGTCAGCTATATTCTTACATTGAACATCTTCCTCTTCTTCTTTTTCAACTACCAATGTAAGGGCTAAGAAAACTTGATTTAGCAGATTTTCCACTTAGCAGATTTCTTTCCCACATGGTATTTCGATGTCTTTTCTGCCTTGCTCAGTGGCCTGATCTCTTTGCAGTTCACCCTCCATTCTCGTAGACTCTTCCAAGCCTTTTGTCATGAGTACTACCCGTTGGATTCATTCCAAATTAGCAATCTTTTTTTATTTTTATATGGAAAGAGCCAAAAAATCACATGCAGTTTTCCAGATGGAGCTTTAGGAGTATGGTGAATAATGGGATAATTGCTTCCCTTGTATGTTTCAATGACACCCAAATGGATTCCTGGGCATTTGTTTCTTCCCTCATCCTGCTTTGTTAATCCCAGAGCATGATGTTCACTAAAAAATAAGTAAATAAAAATTTTAAAAAAGGTTAGATCTTTTTACTAAGGAAAATTTAATGAGGAAAACTTTTCCTCTGATAAATTAGGAAATGCCAAAATACTGAAAATAATTTAAACACTGGCCATTTCTTTTGGGAAATAATACATTTGATGGAAATTTTGAGCTCCAAATGAGCCTTATATTTTGAGTTTGATGCAGAAATAAGAAAGGAGTAGAGAAACTCAAAGACAAGAATATGTTGGCATGGGTGAGAAGGCCACATTAATGCCAGATATCACCGGCACTTCTGTGAAAAGTTGACCAGGACCTAAGAAGTGAAATTGACATCAGTTAGCATCGCTGACACTTACAGATATTTAAACATCTTTATTAAGTGGCTGCTCTGTTCTACATGTTAAAGACATGAACAAACTTATTTTCTGTCATTTTATTAGCATATATTAATTGCACAAAGGGGTTTCATTGTGATCTTTGCATATGTGCATTTAATATACTTCCATTATTTTTATCTCTTCTATGTCTCTTTCTTATCACTCCCCAATTTTTAGAATTTTTTGATGGGTTTCAATCTTTTATTTTTACATATGCATTTAATATCCTCCAATCATATCTCCCCATCCTCTTAATCTCTCCTTTTGCTCATCTCGCTGGTTCCACACACTAACATTCTGCTTTTTATACCTCTGATATATTGTTTTAGCTTTTTAGATTTTTTTTCTTTAGAGCTGCATATGAGGGGAACATGCAATTACTCTGAGTTTGGCCTATTTTGGTTAACATGATGGTTTCCAGTTTCATCCATTTTCCTGCAAACATGATGATTTGGTCTTTATTGCTTAAACATATTTCATTATATATATATATTCTTTCTAATCTATATTTTTACATTGTCTTTATTCTTTCACCAGTTGATTGACACCCAGACTGATTCTACTGCTTGGCTATTATGAATAGTGTTGCAGTAAATATGGATGTATAACTTACATTCTTTCGTATATATATTCCCAGGAGTCATATAACAGTATCATTTGGTATTTCTGTCTTTAGTTTACTAAGGAACCTCCATACTGGTCTCCAATGGCTACCTAATTTACATTCCCTCTATCAGTATATAAAAGTTTCTTCTTCCTACCCTTGCATCCTCACCAGCATTTGTTGTTTATTATTTGTTGTTTATTATTATGGTGATGGCCATTCTCATTGGGGTGAGATGGAATCTTAATGTTTATATTTGCATTTCCTTGATGGGTAACAATGTTTAACACTTTTATTTATATTTATTGTTCATTGTACTTTTCTTTAAAGAACTGTCAGCTCCATTTATTTGCCTATTGATTGTATTATATTAATGTTTGAATTCTTTATATATTCTGGATATTAATCCTCTGCCAGATGAATAGCTGGCAAAGATTTTTGCTTCATCCTTGTAGGCTGCATCTTCAATTTGGTAATTGTTTCCTTTGTTGTTCAGAAACTTTTAAAACAATCCCATTTGTCAATTTTTTTCTTGTTTCTTGAGCTATTGAAGTTTATTCAGAATCATTATCTACTTTCAAGTATTTACCTTTATTAGTTCAAAGTTTCAGGTCTTATATTAAGGTCTTTAATAAATTTTGAGTTGGCTTTTGTAAGGGACAGATGATAATTCAAAATTGATGATTAAAGAAGAGAAAATGTTAACTGCTGCTGATCACTTAATTAGTAGTTGGGGTGACCACAGCACCATGCTTGAAAACCTCTGTGGCTTCTGTGTCCAAAATTCATTTTCAGAAAAGTTCAATACTACAGAGCTTGAAGGACTATCTATGTGGCTTGTCATTCATACTGCAAATGCGAACTTGAGCTTCTCTTTAAATGAAGAGCTCATGAAAGTTACTTATATGAGTATGGGACAAATAAGTTCTTCTTTGAGAAACTTACTTTTTATTAAGGTATATGGAAGAGTCTCAAGGATGAATTCCTCTAAAATGGACATTTAGTTCAAGATGACTATTAGAGTTAAATGTTTAATTATCTTCCTTTTAATTCCCGTAGATACATACAAAAAATACAAATTAAGATGGAAAAAAGAACTCCTTGAGTCCTGGAAAGGTAGAAAAAATGATCTCTGGCCACAAACAAGAGCTTATATTATGTTTTAACTAGAATCACACACTCTTCTTCAATGGGGTGTTCCACAGGAGGACTTTGGCTTAGGCTCCTGATCTCTGTAGTTATGTTGATTAATAATGAATGCACCTCTACTGATGTTTAGAAATTTTCTGAGAACTCCACATTTGTGTTTACAATTCTCTATATTGATTAACAGCTAAGGTACATGAGTACTCAATGGACACCTCAAATTTAAATTAATCAAAACAGAATTCATAATTCCTATACACCATATGAAGCCCAAACATTTGCATCTCCATAAACATCCTAATATACCCGTGTGAAGGAAAAAAACCCTAAATGTGCTTGATTCTGTTTGTGCCATCACCACTACCCAAATCCAATCCATCAGCACATCCTGAAATTCCTACGTCTAAACATATACACAGTCACCAGTAGCTTTGTATCTCACTTAAAATCCACAGTTCTTATTGTGACTTATAATGTCCTATTTACCATGCTATATTTTACCACTTTTTTCCATTAATTAATATATTCTAGTTTCTTCCACTTAAAATTGTTTTTATCAAGCTGGACATTGGTGGCTCATGCCTATAATCCTGGCTACTCAGGAAGATGAGATCTGAGGATCATAGTTCAAAGCCAGAATGAGGAAGGAAAGACCTTGAAACTCTTATCTCCAATTAACCATCAGAAAACCAGAAGTTGCCCTGTGGCTCAAAATAGTAGAGCACTAGCTTTGAGAAGAGGAGCTCAGGGACAATGGCCAGGCCCTGAGTTCAAGCTCCATGACTGACAAAAGAATCCCATAGACTCCACTCCCAAATTACTCAAGCTGATTCAAAACTCTGGCAACGTAGCAGGGTATAAAATTAACCCCCCAAAATCAATGGCTTTTCTGTATGCCAACAATGAGAAAAGTGGGGCTGAAATTAGGAAAGCAACTCCATTTGTAATAGCCCCACAAAAAATAAAATACCTAGGAATTAACTTAACCAAAGAAGTGAAGGACCTCTATGATGAAAACTTTAAAAACATGAAAAAGGAAATCAAAACAGAACTTAGAAAATGTGAAAAACTCCCATGCTCCTGGATTGGAAAGATTAACATCGTGAAAATGGCAATACTTCCCAAGGCTATCTACAAATTCAACGCGATACCTATCAAAATTCCAACCTCATTCTTCAAGGAAATAGAAGAGGCAATCCAAAAATTCATATGGAACAATAAAAGACCCCGAATAGCAAAAACGCTCCTCAACGGAAAGAACACTGCTGGAGGAATATCAATACCAAATTTAAAACTCTACTATAAAGCCATAGTAATCAAAACAGCTTGGTACTGGCACAAGAACAGACCTCAGGACCAATGGAATAGAATTGAATACCCAGAAATGAACCTACAGACCTATAGCCATCTAATCTTTGATAAGGGAGCTAAAAAAATAGAATGGAAGAAAGACAGCCTCTTCAGTAAATGGTGCTGGCAAAATTGGTTAACTACTTGTGGAAAACTAAAGCTAGATCCTTATATATCACCCTGCACCAGAATCAACTCCAAATGGATCAAAGACCTCGGAGTCAAAGCAGACACTCTGAAAACATTACAGGATGGAATAGGAGAAACCCTAGGTCTCCTTGGCTCAGGCCGAAATTTTCTTAATAGAGACCCAGAAACACAAAGGAGGAATCTACAATGCTTGATAAGAAATGTACTCACTATCTTGCCCATGTAATTGTAACCCCTCTGTACAGTATTTTCACAATAAAAAAATAAAAATAAAAAAATTTTTAAAAAAAGAAAGAAAAGAAAAAGAAAGAAAGGAAAAGAATTCTCTAACTAGTTCACATCTCTCTCTCTCTCTTTCTCACCTCATGGTGAGATGCACTGTAATAGGAGGATATACTAATGTCCTGTATCAGAAGGATCATTGCTGACCCTTATATAACTGGCTCTTTCTCATCAACACACAGACCTTGCCTGAATCCTTTTTTTGAAATGTTTTTATTATAAAGATATTATACATAGGGGCTATAGTTACACGAGTAAGGTAATGAGTACATTTCCTATGGAGCATTTACCTCCTCCTTTGTTTTTGCCCTATCCCTTCCCTCTCGACCCCCCAACTCCTCCCTCTCCCCTTCCAAGTTGTAAAGTTTTCAACGTAGTGTCTTGTACATCTCATTGTTACAATGGGTCAACCTGTACCCTTGTTTCAGCATTTTGTTATTTCCCTTCCCTTCCACAAATTAGAAAAATGTATATACAAGATACAGGGCACCAGAATCAAATACAGTGACAACAGGGGTTATAGGGGGGAAGAACATATAAAAGAAACAAAAAATCACATAGTACATTAAAAACAACAGTGACAAAGAAAAAAACCTCTTGTGCCCCTATCTTGGGATTCATTTCGCTTAACATCATCTTTTATGGTCATATGTACATAGCTTTTGACCTGTTCTGCTTATCTGGTAAGATTAATCTAGACATATACTAGTTATTGTAAATAAAGGAAACCATAGGACCTATGTTTCTTTGGGTCTGGTTTACTTCACTTAATATAATTTTTTCCAAGTCTTTCCATTTCTTAACAAATAAAACAGTGTTATTCTTTCTGATGGAGGCATAGAATTCCATTGTTTGTATGTATGTATGTGTATGTATATATATATATATATATATACACACATACACACACACACACACACACATATATATATATATATATATATATATATATATATATATATATATATATATATATATACCACATTTTCCTGATCCATTCATCTACTGAGGGGTATCTGAGTTGGTTCTATATGTTAGCTATAGTAAATTATGCTGCAGTAAACATAGTTGTGCTGGTAGCTTTAGTATGGCCTTGTTTGTGATCATTTGGGTAAATGCCCAACAGTGGGATTGCTGGGTCATAAGGGAGCTTTATGTGGAGTCTTTTGAGGAACCTCCATACTGCTTTCCAAAGTGATTAAACACCTGTACACTCTCATCAACAATGCAGTAGGGTTCCCTTTTGGCCACATCCCCTCCAGCATCTGTTGTTACTAGATTTCTTGATTGTAGCCATTCTAACTGGGATGAGATGGAATCTCAATGTTGTTTTGATTTGCATTTCTTTAATGGCCAGAGAAGTTGAGCATTTCTTCATGTGTCTATTGGCCATTCTTATTTCCTCTTCAGAGAAGTCTCTATTTCAGTCTTTAGCCCACTTATTAATGGGGCTGTTGTTTTTTTTAGGATTTGTTGTTGGGGATTTAATTTTTTGAGTTCTAAGTATATTTTAGATATGAGGCCCTTATCTGTTGTATTGCTTTTGCCTGGACTCTTTAGTTATTTTATTCATAGTCGTAGCCTTTGGCCAAAAAAAATTCTTGTTTGTTTTTCTTTGCTTCTTCACATCTTCTGAGGAGAAAAGTGCCTTAAAAACAAGAATCATGTTTTTGTGTTTCACAATTCACTCTACCCTTGTGATACATCCTAGATACTCAATACTTGACTTAAATAAATGATCTTATTTTATTAATATGGTTTGGGATATAACACAAATGCCAAAAATTATAAAAATAATAACAATATTTCTTGATTGATTAGCATCTATTGATCAACTGTTCTGTGTTATAGGCTATGAGACACACTTTCATCTACACACTCTCCTGGTTAGTGTCCCACTATTCTGAACTGTACCTAGGAAGTTATTCATTGGAGCTTCTATGATTAAAATAAAAAGCATAGACTGAAATCAGAGAACTCAGGTTAGAATAATAACTTTGCTAGTTTCTAATTATGGTCAGGCATAACTGATTTCTATGATTTTTGAAGTTTTCATCTACACATATGAAATCTCAAAAATAAAAACACATGTAAATATCTAAAAAAAAAATCTCAATTCAATTATAAGGCTCACTCCAACAAGAAATGTACTCATTGCCTGACTTATGTAACTGTAATTTATGTAAAATGTAACTTATGTAACTGTACATAATCTTTACAATAACAATTGTATAGATAGATGATTACAAAGCTAGACCAAATATTTACTGGTTGTAGCAATAAATCTAAGTAAATGCCACCATTAAACAGCTGCTATCAGATTAAAACTATATACATAAAAGCTTCTGCTTGTTTATAGAAAGAAATAGGGAATTTCCTTCCAATATCTCCTGGAAAGTGCAAAGATAAGGATAGTAATATTAGACAAAAAGTGAGAGAGACTCATGCTTTCCAGTGTTAAAATATTTACTATATAAGGCAGCTACACCAATGATGCCATGTGTACACTCATTAGAATAATAGTGAAATACATAAATCTATAAACTCAGAAATTCTAGATTAAAAGCTACAAGTTTGGAAGCTTTTGTGTATGTGTGCCATGGAGACTATGATGAGACAAAATTACAGACGAGTTAAACATTGTGGCTGATCATCTACTTTAGATAAGTATAGAAATCCAACCTCCATATATTAGAGGATACCTACTTTCTGAACATCAAAAGAAAGGTATGAAAATTTCTTATAGCTTAGGTTGCAAGGAAAATGAAAATAAAAAACAGAAAACATATATATTTATTCTTTAACAGTGATGCAGTAAAATTGGAAGTAAAAGATTATACAAGTAAAGCATTTATAAATGAAAGATGATAAATACTTAGGTAAAAATGGTTATCAGAAAACTCAAAATTAAAGGGACTATTAAAATTAGTATACATTATAATTTATAGGTTGTAGCTTTTAATTTACATGGAAGAAAATTTATAATTTTTTGTTATTTTAATATACCAGAAGGAAAGATTAATCAAGAATTCTATTTTCAGAATTTTATTTTTAATTATACATATTTATGGGCTACAGTGTGATAATTTGATACATGTATACAATGTGTAATGATCAAATCAGGGTAATTAGCATTTCCATCTCCTTAAACATTTTGAATGCAGACTTTGAAAAGCAACCAAAGAAGCATGAAAAAACATGAAGACTTTAATGAACAATAAAATAGGAATTATTGAAGTAGAAAGAAGAATAATGACTGAATTTATAATCCTAGAGCCTATTCTTTGAATAGGTCTATAAAATAAACAAACTTTAGTCTGTTGGTTATGAAAAAACAAATGAAAAAACAGAAATGGATAAACAAATGGAAAAGAGATGATAATTACAAGAGAAGTTTATAAATTAAAATTATATGGTATATAATTTTATATTTATGAAAATTAAGACCTTAATAAATAAAAAAATTGTCAAGGAATGTATAAACTTCTCAAACTCTCTAGAGAAGAATTCATATGGGATTCTTCTTTAAGACTATTAAATCTATATTCATGAGCAGGCATCTTAGCATTAGTTCTTCATTTTTTTCCATATTTTCCTAGTGCCTAGTTTTCTTAAAAATTCAACAATGATCTAAAAATATGTTTTATCTCTATTTCTTTGGTAGAAATTTAAAGATCTATTTATTGGCAGATCTATTTATTGGCCATTCTAAGTTCTCTCATGAAGTGTTCAGTGATTTCAGACAATTTCCTATCAGTTCATCTCTTTTCCAAGTAAGTTTATAACAGTACACTTCTATGTGTTAAACATATTTTGTTAGTTTTATATATGCCTTTTCATGGTTTCATTGAATTTCTCTTCAGTCAGAAGTGTGTGTGTGATATTTATAACATGCACATAATAGTGTGCTTCGATCAAATATGCCCTGTCTATATTACTCTTTCTTAATCTCTCTCTGTTCTCACCATTCCTTTTAACTTTTTAGTGGGTTTGATGATGCTATTTATATATAAAATATACTTCTATGATATATATCTTGCCTGTCCTTTTCTGCCTACCCACTAATTTTCACCTCCAACAATACCCCATTCACATAGTTAATGTGATGTAACTAGGGTTTGAATCCACATTCCATGATAGCCAAGTCTATGACCAGCATATTACCTCCTTGCATCTCCTCTCTTATCTCTTTTTTTTTTTTTTTGGTCGGTCGTGGGGCTTGAACTCTGGGCCTGGGCGCTGTCCCTCAGCTCTTCAGCTCAAGGTGAGCGCTCTACCACTTGAGCTACAGCGCCACTTCCAGTTTTCTGGTGGTTTATTGGAGATAGGAGTCTCACAGTCTCTCCTGCCCGGGCTGGCTTTGAACCGCGATCCTCAGATCTCAGCCTCCTGAGTAGCTAGGATTACAGGCGTGAGCCACCACCGCCCGGCTCCTCTCTTATCTCTTATTATCACTTCATATGAATGATATAATGAGGCTAAAGAATATCTTAAATCAAGAAAAGAAGCTTTGTTAACTTAGTTAAGAGATGTAAATTAGTGCAGAATTAAAACTAATTAGCTAGAGAGATATATCTCAACTTCTAACATGCATAGAACTTACCTAGGGATCTTGAGATAGTACCTGGGACTCTGCACTTCTGACGACTTCCTGAGGCTGCAGTTCCAACATCTGCACTTTTATAGCAATAAGCTATAAAAGCTTATTATACTATAAGCTGTCCACTTCTAGTCCTCTAAATGTGAGGCATATGAGGGGGTAGTTATTAAAAATAATGTTAATCAAGAGCCAATATCTGTTCTTAATATAATACAATGATTTTCAGCTTTGTTTTCTCAGTGTAGTCAGGGGTTTGGGGATGAGGCAAATGATTTAATTAAACTGTGATTTAATTAACCTCAAATGAGCACGGGGGGGGGGCATTTAATATCTCCCTGATTCTAATGTGCAGCTAAGTGGAAGACTATTGGTTTCATGTGAAAATTGTGAAAAACTTGACAGGTCTGGGAAGTGAAAGAATCTTCATAAGCCTAGGATTAGATGAATTAGCTTTAGTGTCTAGAGATGCTTGCTGGACCTTTCTTTTAGAATCAAATCTTAGTAGAGGTTAAGAGAGACCCAGAAAAGTAAACATCCAGGAGGTTGTTTAATAATTCTAGAAAAAAAATCAGAAGAGCCTGAATTAAAGTTGTGAGGAAAGAAAGGGTTAGAGATCTGGTTTAGAGAACTGACAGCATCTGATATTATTAGATGTGAGGAACATGGAAAATCATAGGGAATTTCTTCTAAACTGCAGGCATAGGAAGTCAGGGTAGGAAAAGCAGGTAGGAGATATGGTTGGTTTAGCCATATTGGGTTTCAGTTACTTTTGAAAGCTGAGCAGAGATGTCCAATTAGCAATTTAAAGAGGGCCTAGGTTTCAACTGAGAAGTGAAGGCTGAGTTTACAAACGCTGAGCTTCATAACCAGAATGGATACACTCCGTAACACCATTCTTGGCAGTGATGTGCCTCATATATAATGTTGGTCTTACATGACTATAATGCAGCTGAAAAATTCCAGTTGCCTGGTGACACTGGTGACATGTACCAATGGACCGACATTACTCATTTGTTAGTAGTTACACTGTTGTAAACAAGTACTGCAGTTCGTTATACAAAAGCAAATCACATGTAATTATGTGTAGCGCGTAATACTTGAAAGAGACCATAAATAACTATGGATTAGTTATTTATTATGCTATATTTTTGTCATTAAAGCATACCCTTTCTACTCAGACGAACAAAGTTAACTGAAAGTAACATCATGTGTAGCCACCTCATACACTGCATATCTTATGTTTTATCAGAAGCCACATCATACAATTGGTGTATCCTATCAAGTTGTGCTTAGTAATTTCTATGATGTTTGCACAAGCATAAATTGTCTGACAGTGTTTCACAACAAATCTCTTACAACATTGTTCTGCTGGTAAGTGGCACATGAGTTTGGTTGTATTATTCCTGACTTTATCAGGACATACATTATATGATTATGGACATGTGATTTGGCTGTTTTGTGCCTAGTTTTTCCTATGGCAAAAAAAAATGATAGAATATATCATTTCTGCTGGTCCTTAGAATTAAGTGAGAATTATTATCTGGAACTTAATAAGAATTAGTATTTAGTACCTAGTATTAGTTATCACTATTAACTTCATCTTCATCTCTCCAAAATTTTAGATTCTTTATTCCTTCCCACATTCACACAGAAAAGAGAGATGTACTTATTGCAATGATAGCCAAACAGCCATTTAGACCAGCATCTCATCAGAGAGAGAAAGTTCTGAGAAGTTAGAAACTTTTTTTGTTTTTTCTTGTGCTGGTACTGGGGCTTGAACTCTTGGTCTGGGTACTGTCTGCTTAAGGCTAATGCTCTATCACTCGAGTCACAGCTCTTTGAAGATTAGAGTCTCATGGACTTTTCTTGTCCAGGCTGGCTTCAAAATATGATCCTTATATCTCAGCTGCCTGAGTTGCTAGGATTACAAGTGTGAGTGACCAGTGTCTAGCATTGAAGCACTTTGTAAAGCAAGAAAAGGTAGGGTGACTCTCCATCTCAGATTACCACCACATTTGAAATCTTCCTGTGACTCTGCTTCCTAGTCTTCTTTGAAATTCCTTACCCCACAGGGTCACAACTTCACATTAGAAAGAAGAGGAAGACCTATTTCTCCTGTGGCTAGATCTGTTTCAAACATCCCAACTGGGCTGTAACTGCATTAGAGCCTGTGCCATTCCCACATCTGCATTTGCCTCTCACATTATATCGCTGAATACAGAATAAGTAAGTGGTCGCAACCCTTATTCTGTTTGCTGCTAGTAATTATTTTTATTAGATTTTATTTTCCTTTTGTTTTAATTCACTATGTCAAGTGTTAGAAGAATTTTGCTGTCTGGTTGTTTCATTTCTTTTTATCCTGCTGTTTTAATTTTATTTAAATTTGTTAACACTCTTATTAGCATATATTTGATTATAAAGGGGTTTCATTCTGACATTTCCAGATGTACATACAAGGTGCCCTGGTCAAACTTAGCCCTTCATAACTCTCCCTCATCACTCCTCTTCCTTAAAACATTTCCATCAGGTTTCATTATTCTATTTTCTTACATGTAAGGCAAGTACTTCAACACATTCATCTTCATTCACCTTCTCCATTAGCGTTCCTCTCCCCACACTGGTACACACCCCTGACAGAACCTATTTTACTTTTCTGTTATTTTTTTTAGTGTACATTAATTGTACAAAAGGGTTTCACAATGGTATCTCAGAGATGCATATATTATATTTTAGACTGAGTAAACCCACCTATTGATTTTCCTTTCCCTGACTTTCTTACCCTTATTAACAGTGTTCACTGAATTTCTTTTTTTTTGTTAATAATATTTTTTATTGTGAAAATACTGTACAGAGGGGTTACAATTACATGGGCAAGAGAATTTCTTTATATCATATTCATGTATAGACACAATGTATTTTAGTATCATTTATCTTTCACTATTCTCTTTCTCTTTCTTCCTCTCCCTCACCCCCAAACAGTTCTACCATTTCAATCATGTTATATGCATATTATAAACATATATGTTTATAATATAATGCTATTTGTATATACCGTGTCATATACTTATATATGTATGTGTGTGTGTGGTTCCATTTCACTGTCTTTATTCCCATCTGTTTACCTTTAAAGTACCATTTTAGAAAAAAACAGTGGGAAGAAGCAATACAGATTGTGAGGAGTGAGTAAATCTAAATGATCAATGATCAATCTTGATAACTTGTGAGGTAAGTGGGGAGGAGATGCAGAGGAGCCTCCATTTGACATAGTGCAAAGAATCTGGGTATATAACAAGTTATTTTAAAAAAAAACCTTTACCATATATTTTCCTAGAAAAGTTAGTCAAAATTAGTTCACAAATTTATGGAAAGAACTCATTTTTTCGGGTCATTAAGAGCTCGATACTTACGTCATCTCTGTAATCCTCACAGAGGCCTGGCAGGAGTGGATCTCTTCACATTGCTTTCTCCCATGTGACAGAGATAGCACCATGTGAAGGGCAGGGAAGGGCAAGTGTGCATGGAGCGGGGACAGGTAGAGAGTAATGCCACACTCCTGGCAGGACACCAGCACGTTTTCAATGTCATCTCATTTCAGACTAATGACTACCATGTGACATATATATTCTTATCCCTGTTTCCCCTAGACGAGGAGAGTGAACTTTCATAGTTTTAAATAAACTTACCTAGATTGTTGAGTTTGTGAATGTTCTGTCATCTGAGTGTGTTTCATTCCCCCATTCCTAGGATATATCACACCCCTTGCCCACTTTGCGGAGAGAAGCTAACACATTTTGCTATAATCAGAGCTCATGATTCTTGATTTGTTGCCCACCTCATCTTAATTATAAATACAGATGTAAATGCAAGTCAACCTAAATGCAGTGAGCATTGTTTACTCAGTAGAAATCTGGGCTTGGATCCTATCCTTGTGTCATCTGAATGTTAGAACAAGGAGGTTGGTGTTGTAGTGATGAAGCTGCAGGCCCTTGTCCAAGTTGGGCTGTGTGGGTAATGGATTCCATAAGCCCTGCTTTCCTCTCCTCCTTACATGGCCTCCCATTGGATCTTAGCACCTTTATCTTGGGGAGATCATGCAACACCTTCACTTCTATTATGGAGCTCTAGGAAGGAGAGACCTTATCTCAGCACCTAATTTGAGGGGTCCAAAAATACACCCACAAAAGAATTTTTAAAAATTAGTTGTCATCATCCCCTCAGGGTGGCTGCTATAATGAATCCTGTTTTGCAACCTGGACCTATGACCCTCTCCTGTGTACTCTATCTTTCTCCTGAGGGACAAAACTGAGATCAGTGTGACTGCCCCTGGCTACCCTGTTCAATGTATCACAGATCATGAAGGTACCAATTGCTAATATGAGAGCAGGTCAATTTTTTTAAAAACACATGAAGTTTTATGTCACTATACAGAAAAGAGATGGGAGCAGGTGCATCACATCTATAATCCTAGCTGCTCAGAAGCTCTGATCTGAGAATCATTGTTTCTGAAGCCAGCCTAGGAAGGAAAGTCCACAAGACCCTTATTTCCAATTAACCACAAAAAGCTGTGGCTCAAGTGATAAAGTACCAGCTTTGAGTAAAACTACTTAGGGATAGCACCAGACCTTGATTTCGAACTGCAGGGCACATATCAACAACAAAAACAACAAGCCACTAGAATATTTGAAATAAGAAAGTAAGAAGTAGGATGAGAATAAAGAGGAGATAGGATATTCTAAATTTTGTTGTTATTTTTTTATTTTGTTCTGGGCCTGAGCCTTGAACTTAGGGCCTGGGCACCATCCTTGAACTTTTGTGCTCAAGGGTAGTGATCTACCACTTGAGACACAGCTCTACTTCCAGCATGTGTGTGTGTGTGTGTGTGTGTGTGTGTGTCTGTGTGTGTGTTTATGTATGTGTCTATGATGATCCTGAGGCTTGAACATAGAGCCTAGGTGCTATCTCTGAGCTTTTTTCACTCAAGGCTAATGTTCTACCACTTGAGCTACAGATTCACTTCTGTTTTTTTTTTAGTGGTTAATTGAAAATGAGTCCCATAGATGTTGCTGCCTGGGCTAGCTTTGAACCATGGTCCTTCAATCTCAGCCTCCTGAATAGCTAAGCTTAATGGTGTGAGCCACCTAAACCTGGTTTGAGGTACTATTTTTGTCTTTGTCATCATTGACATATCTATGTACTATGAACTACAGGGCCAATGCCTTTACTTCTCTGCCCTACGAATAAAATATTTAAAAGCGCAAAACAGTGAGAGAGTCAGAAGAGTAAAACTTCTCAGAAGTGTCCACATCACTTGGTTTATTATGACCAATGTCCAATCTTCCTGGATCTATCTCTTTGCATTTTCTCATCCAGCAAACTTGGTATGTACCCTTGCCACTTTAGTTGCTTGCTACTTTTAGTTGACTTTTAGTTGACAATTCTATGATGATGTTCTAGCCTGATGCTTTCTACAAATTCAATGCAATACCCATCAATATCCAACAACATTCTTTAATGAAATAGAAGAAACTATCTGAAAAATTCATATAGAATAATAAAAGATCTGAATAGCAAAAACAATAGCAGGAAAAACAGTGCTGGAGGAATATCAATACAAGACGTCAAACTCTATTATGAAGCTTTCATTATAAAAACAGCTTGGTACTGGTACATGAACAGGCCTGAGGACCACTAAAATAGAATTAAAGAACCAGAATGATCTCACAGATCTATACCCACATAATCTTTGATAAGGGAGCCAAAATCATCAGAATAAAGAAAGACAACCTCTTCAACAAATGGTGCTGTCAGAATTGGCTATAGTCATGTACAAAATCAGTTAGATCCTTACATGTCACCCTGAACCAGAATCAACTCCAAATGGATCAAAGGCCTCGAGGTAAGAGCAGATAACCTGAAAATATTACAGGATAGGATAGGGGGTACGATAGGGCTTTTGGGAACAGGTCAAAACTTCCTAAATAAAGATTCAGAAACACAACAACTTAAAGAAAGGCTGGATAAATGGGATTGCATTAAACTGCAAAGTTTCTGCATGACAAAGGACATAGCTAGCAAGATAAATAGAAGATCTTGGGAGAAGATCTTCACTAGCTATACAACAGAAAAGCACTTCATATCAAAAATATATTTCAAGCTCAAAAAATTGAATCCCCCATAACAAATCCTCAAAGAAACAACCACACCATTAATAAGTGGGCTAAAGAAACTTATCTGGAGAGGAAATAAGAATAGCCAATAGATAAATAAAAAATGTCCAACCTTGCTGGCCAGAAAAGAAATGCAAATCAAAACCACACTGAGATTCTACCTCACCCCAGTTAGAATGGTCATCATTAAGAAAACAAATAACAGATGCTGGCAAGGATGTGGCCAAAAGAGAATACTGTTGGTGGGAATGTAAATTGGCTCATCCACTCTGGAAAGCAGTATGGAGGTTCCTCAAAAGACTAAACAGAGTTCCCCTAACAATGACATTGTTTCTTATTTTGGTACCCTGTGTCTTGTATATACATTTATCTCATTTGGGAAAGGGAAGGAGAATAACAAAATGGTGAGACAAAAGACAAAGGTTGAACCAATGCAAAAGAAATACTCACAAGACACTATGTTGGAAATAAACTTTACAACTTGGGGGGAAGAGTAGTGGGGGAAGAGAAAGTGGGAGAAAATGTGGGAGGGGGCAACGCTGTTCAACAAGAAAAGTACTCATTATCTTACTTATGTAACTGTAACCCCTTTGTACATCACCTTTACAATAAAATAAAATTAATTTTAAATAGAGGCATCCTCTTTTCCAGTCTCTTGGTTAGTTTAGAATGTAGGATTAATTTTAGGTAATCAACTGTAAGTAAAAGGAGTGTGAGTCATTGGAACTTTAAGGCCTAGTGTGGACTTCATTCTACTTTTCTTTCTCCCTGTCACAGCATTAGGTAATTTCTCAGGTGGTGGCTGATCTGTCAGCCTGTTTCCAAAGTGGGGATCAATTAGAATAGAGACCCCAGCCAACTCATCATAGATATGAAACTCGAGAAAGAAAGACATTTTGTGACAATAGGCCACTGAGATTTTGTATCTGTGGTACAGCTTCCAACAACTTGAAATGTTCTTACAGACTTAAAAATGTTCTTGATCTCTGTGCCTGAGTCATATTCTTGGTAACCAGCCCAGCCTCTAGTCCTGCTACCTGCTGATACCAAACAGCTGCCTGCCTTTCTTTTTTTTTTTAGCTTGCTCTTATGTATCATGTGTTGTGAGGCTTCAAACTTCTTATGTTGTCCCTGTTGATTTGTATTGTACAT
The DNA here is from genome assembly GCF_000151885.1 of Dipodomys ordii. Taxonomy (NCBI): domain Eukaryota; kingdom Metazoa; phylum Chordata; class Mammalia; order Rodentia; family Heteromyidae; genus Dipodomys; species Dipodomys ordii. The sequence goes on from NW_012267391.1 coordinate 2,448,183, forward strand.
ATCTGACTCATCCATCATCTACTGCTTGTTACTATACTCTCCAGAGATCCCCTTCTCTCTGGTAGCCTGAACTACCCAAACCCTGCATCTGGACCTGTCCTCTGAGCATCTGGCCCACCCCAGTGTGCTGCCTTTGCTATTGTCTATGGCATCACTAATGCCCAGCAATGTCTTATGATGTGATGAAGCTGTTTGGGGTAGGCTCATGTCAGATTTTACACTGTAAATACCCCCTGTCACAGAACAGGTGTTCTATAAACATTTAATGAGTATGTACATGCATCAAATTCCATTAAAATGTATTCAACTTTATTCAGATTAGAAAAAGATTTCTACCTGTTGAGTGTCTTTTATTTTTTGTTTCAAATTCGGCCACATTAAGATTCCTTGTCACAGGCAGGAACTTTCTAGGATTCAGAATCATGGCAAATCAGAGAAAGACAATAAGTGGGACATTATTAAACTAAAACGTTTCTACTTAGCAAAAGACATAGCTAACAAGCATAAAAAGACAACGTAGAGAATGGGAGGAGACATTGGATTAATATCCAGAATATCGAGTGCTTAAGAAACTAAGCCCGCTACCTGATTAATAAATGGCCTAATGAGCTAAACAAAGACTTCTCAGAAGAAGAAGTAAAAAATGGCCAAAAGACAGATGAAGGAATGCTCTACATCTCTGGCCAAAAAGGAAATGCAAATAAAAACAACACTTAGATTTCACCTCTTCCTAGTTAGAAAGGCTGTCACCAAGAATGCAAACAATAGCAGATGCTGGTGTGGATATGGGCAAAAGGGAATCCTAATATACTGTTGGTTAGAATGCGAACTTGTTCAACCACTTGGAATAGCAGTATGGAGGTTCCTCAAAAACTCATCATAAAGCAACCCTATGATCCAGCAATCCCACTTCTGGGTATTTACCCCAAATATTGCAAACCAGGCTACAGTAAAGTCACCAGCATAACCATGTTCATTGCAGCACTTTTCACCATCACCAAGGTAGAATCAGATGCCCTTAATGAAGGGATGAATCAAGAAAATGTGGCACATATAAACAATGGAATTTGATTCACCCATTAGAAAGAATGGTATTGCATCATTTGCAAAGACATGAAGGAACCTGGAACAAATTATGTTAAGTGAAGTGAGGCCTGGAGAGACGAAGGATGCCTGGATTCTCTTGAATGTGAAAGCTAGGATTGGCGCATACATTTATAATTAACTACCTTGGGTGGCACACAAGTGTACATAAATGTACTAATTGAAGTATGATAGATTTAGGGGAGAACTCAAACAGTGTAATTACTTAGGAAGGCAAAATCATAGTTTAACAAAATAAACACTGGAGATGGGTACTTGAAAGGAAGTGGGGTAGGTTCAAGGAGAAGGGGGTAGACAAATGAAGAGAAAGGGTGAGAAAATACACTAAAAAAATTTCAATGTATATCCTATAAAAGGAAAGTGAGGAAGGATGGGTTAAGAGAGTGATGGAATGGCATTGATCACGAGGCATTACACTCATAAACTGTTTCATTGAATGGCAATTCCTTTGTGCAACTACTTAAAGATAATAAAAATATTTTTTAGAAACATAAGTTGGCTTAAATCAATCAAAATCAATCAAATTTCTTGACAAACTGAACATGCCAATGTTATTTGACTAGATATTAGAAGGTTGAAACCATTTTTTGCATGCTTTTGTAAAACATTTTTAAACTATTATTCAAAGCAGGTAACTGTAGCACCCACCTGTATGCTAATTTCAGCTGCAGCTAGACGAAACAGTTCACTTCATGTACTTGTCTTCTGCTTTCTGACTCAGGCTATTCTCGACCTAGAAAGCCTGTAATAAAGCCACAAACTGAGAAGTGCAAGTCTTTACTGCCCCTGAGAGGAGGGTGCCCAGCCACTGAAGGCATTAACCTCCTACCTCTGGCACATTCTGAATACCTTCCAGGTGGTGGCAAATCAAGCCTCTATTTTCCACAGCAGTGAACTCGGTAACCAAACCTTTATATTCATCTTCCTTCCTTCTGACTCAATATGAATCATGGTTTTGTTTTTTGTTTTGTCTTTCCTTTTTTGATGAAACCCAGAGCCTGGTATATGGCAGGCAAGCAAGGCAAGCACTCTCTACCACTGTGTTACATCCACGCTTGACACTGAGCCTTTTTTTATATTGACCTTTCTTCCTATTCTTGGTACCTGAGCTTACTTCCCCCAATAAGCCTCTTTCACTGGAGTCCTCAGATCAGACTCAGCTTGATCTAAGGACCTTCCTTAATTGTGGTGAATTAAACAATGAATACTTTCAATAACCAGTTAAATCAACCTGCCTTGTATTGAGTTATTCTTACTTATTTTTATGTGCTTTTTAAATCTTTAGACAATTACTACATACACTCTGTGTGTTCAGTACTCTACAAAGCTTTATGAGCTGGTACATGGGAAAATGGCACAAGGTTGGCCATCAGATTTGGTGCCAGTTTGGACTTTGTTTTTATCTAATAGTTGGCAAAATAATTCTTTTTTTTATTGTGAAAAATACCGTACAGAGGGGTTACAATTACATGGGCAAGATAACAAGTACATTTCTTATCAAGCATTGTTACTTCCTCCTTTGTTTCCCCTTCCCATCCCTTTACATCCCTTCCCATTACCCCCCTCACACCCCCTACCCAAGGCAAAATAATTCTTTAATTAGTTGTTTACAAATTAACTTTTTGCCTATGGGACAGCAAAAATAACAATACATCATCCTGAAGAATGAACTCTTGTCAACACTGCAATTCTATCATAGTCCGCCCTATCAAATATGTTGTGTAGTTATAAAACATCTTGAAATCATGGAGCATATAGTATATTTTTATTCTCAGAAATACTAAGTGTTGGTTATGTATTAGTAAATTAATAAATTATTGGTTGACATTAAAAATAAAGGATTCTTGTTCAGATAAGTGATATAAGGAAGGCACCTACTTTCTGCTTTGAGTCATTTTTAGGTATGTTTTCTAGATACTTTATTTATATGCTAAATAAAAAGGGATATTGTTAGTATTGCAGTTGTAAAGAAAAATCAGTTTGTTTATATGGGAGGGAAAAAGAGGGGGAGGAAGAAAAAGAAAAGGGAGAAGGGATATTAACTTGACAAAGGCTATTTTCTTTTCCCCTAACACTGTCCCCTTTTTGATTAGGATAATACCCTATTTAGATGTGAAATGAATAGTACTACACAAAATAAATCTACTATAAAGATTGACTATTAAGTTCCTATGTAAGAAAATTAGGTCAGGCTGGGAAGGTGGCTCAGTGGTAGAGCGCTTGCCTTGCATGCCTGAGGCCCTGGGTTCGATTCCTCAGCACCACATAAAAAAAAAGCCGGAAGTGGTGCTATGGCTCAAGTGGTAGAGCGCTAGCCTTGAGCTGAAGAGCTGAGGGACAGCGCCCAGGCCCAGAGTTCAGGCCCCATGACTGGGCCAAAAAAAAAAAAAGAAAATTAGGTCAATAATCTATCTTTAACTGATTCGGATTCCTATTTTTAGGAGTAAAACAAGCAAGCAAAGGCCATAGGATAGAGAGTAAGAATTAACACTTGGGTTATTATAGCAGGTTAACCTCAGGTTATCAATTTTTCCAGTATTGTTTTCAGTGCTGGAATTTGACCTCTGGGCCTCACACTTGCTAAGCAGGTAGGTACTCTACTACTTGAGGCACACCTCCAGCCCTTGAAGTATTTTTGAAGTAACTATGTAGTGTCTACTAAGTTTCTACCTGTGATCTCTGCTACTCTGTGACCAGAGACTTTGGACAGAGTTCAGTCAGTCTAGGCTCTAAAGGTATTAGGGCTGGCCTTTCACCCTGGGCTTTAAGTAGAGGAGCAGAGCTTTCCCTGTACAACCAGCTTCTGGCTGGTTTCTGCCTGAAACCTTTCATGAGTCTGGTCCTTGGTGAAGAATAGAGCTGAGAGGACAGACAAATTATAAACTGGGCATGAGCTAATCTTCATGTGTAGACTCCCAATTTATCACATGCAGTATGTGGAATAATTGTCCATGTTTGATAAATGATAGGTTTCAAATACAAAATTCTCACTAATGGGTTAGGTAACATCAAGTGTGACTCTTCTGTTGTTTTTTTCTTTTCAAATCAATTTGAAATAAACTAATTGTTATACTGGTAACCATGGTGGGGGCGGAGGCAGTAACGGTGTGTTTTGCTGTGTGGGGAGGAGAATCTCTGAATGATAGCAAGTGGTGGTCTTTTTCTGGGGTATTTTCACAATGTCTAATTTTAAGACATTACTGGCTTATAAACTGGCTAAAAAAATCCTGAATATGCAACAATTGCCTTTTCATGAGTTCGCAATAACTACGGTAAATTGGTTTCTGCACATTACAAAATAAACTTGCCCAGAACCACATACACACATACACACACGCCCGTGCGCGCGCACACACGCACGCACATACACATACAAGCATACTATAACTTGATTTCAATTGTACCAACTGTAACTATTTGAAGGAAACTGGCATATTTACAAATGTTAGCCATCCATCCTATAAACACGACACAGTCCTCCATTTCTTTAGGGTTTCCAAATGTCTCTCCACGATGCTTATCAATTCAATTTTTCTTTATTCTTTTCCAGTCTGTTTTTATGGAGATCCTGATCATATTTTCAGTTAATTTATACCTTGGTTTTTATTTTTTGTTGATATGAATGTATTTAATTATAAAATTTAAATTAATATAAAACTGTCAAGTTCTTAAGCTGTATCCAAATATTTATTTCTGACATAAAGATTACTGTTTATAAAATAATTATGTTAATCTCAACATCTCATATCACACATACAAATTTTTAAACTTACATGTACATTTTCTTGTATTTTCTATGTACATAATTAGATTTGTGTGTAAATAAGTTTTATTTCTTATTTTTAATTCAATGATTTATATTCTTTAACTTATTTTGTTACATTGTTTCAGAAAAACATTAATATTAAACAGCAATTTGATGTCAGTAATATTAATAGTTAATTAGTGATTGCTAGCATTCTTGTTCTACTGGATAGATGGTTAAGTTGGTGTTTTAGTATATCACTTCTGTTGCAGCTGATTTGTTCCATAGTGCCCTGTGTTGAATTAAGGTTTAGTTTTATAAGAGTTTTAAATTATAAGTCACAGCAGAATTTTATCAAATGCTTCTTTCTATTTCTTTTATGTTAACAGTGAATTGTGTTCATCACCATTTTAATATTGTATGACTTTGAATTGCTATATAAACTAGCAAATACATATTACTGGTTTTACTCTGCTTGCAGTTGACTTAAAATTCTTATAGTAATAATCATGAGTATGATCATTTATAATTTTTATTAATATTTTTACAAAAGGATAAAAATAACTATCATTGTGAAAGGAAATAAATTACCATTTCCTATTCTCTGAAACAGTGGTTTAATTTCTTTCTTTTTGTTTGATTAATTTCACAATTAAATGTAGAGATTAACAATGAAGAACATAGTAATCAAGTTTTTTTATTTCATGTTTTATAGATTTTGTTTTTGTTTTTGCTTTGTGCAAGTACTAAGGCTTGAAGTCATGGCCTGGGTGCTGTCCTTTAGCATTTTCACCAAGGTATGCCCTACTATCTTGAAACATAGCTCTACTTCTTCCTGCTTTCTGGTGGTTAATTTGTGGTGAGTCTCACAGACTATTCTGCTCTGACTAGCTTTCAGTGAGTATCTCAGCCACCTGAGTATCTAGAATTACAGGCATGAGCTACCTGAACCTCGTTGAACCTAATTTTCAGAACATAATGAGAATGAACTCAATAAAAGAATATGATAAAGTTTAAATCAAACTATTTGGAGATATTTGGAATCTGCAACTATCTGGAAAACATTCATAATATTGTCTTGTATACTTTTTAATGTCTACAAGGTCTATAGTAATAAATCCTTTTATTGAAGATACTGGTTTTTATGTCATTTCCTTAAGATCAATGTAGGTATTTATTTATTAATCTCCTCAATAAAACAATATCTAAATCTTACATTTTTCCTTTATTGGTTTTACTATTAGCTTTATTTTTTTTACTTTCTCTGAATTTTATTTTGTTACTTTCTGGCTTTTAGAGATTAAATGCCCAATTCATTGATTTTTCAAGTTTTCTTTTTTGAATATAAATTTTAAAGCCCAACATTTCCACAAAATTTGACTGTCCTTGTTTCCCAAATGCTGTGATATTTCACTGTATTTGAACTAAAAATGTGTTCAGAATTTGAATATAATACTTTGTTTATGCTAATAATTTTGAATATGGTTTACTTAAATATGTATTTGTTTCTAGACAAGTAAGGATATTATAGTAACTCTTTCATTATTGACTTCTAACTTAACTACATTGTGACCACAAAATACTCTTATAATTTCAGTTATTTGAAATTTGTAGACTTTGCTTTGTGGCCCATTACATGACAAAATTTTGTAATGTTTCAGTTTTACTTGTAAAGAATATGGCTCAAGTGGCAGAGCATCAGCCTTGAGCTAAGTGAGAACAAGAGGACTTAAGTTCAAGCCCCAGTGCCAACACAAAAAGAGAAAGAGAAAGGGAAGAGGAGAGAGAAGAGGGAGGGAGAACAGAAAGACAGAAAGGAACAAAAGAAAGGAAGGGAAAGGGATGGGAAAGGAGGGGAGGGGAATGAAGGGGAGGGGAGGGGAGTGGAGGGAAGGGAAATATATATTTTTCATGCTTTAGATGTGCTTGTGTGCATGTTTACCAGGTTATTTGCTATTGTTATCCCAGTGTTTTCTGATTTTTCTAACTGCTTGCTTAATTGTTACAAAGAGAATTGTGTTCTGCTCTTACAAAATCATTGTGATTTTGTCTGTCTGGGAGATACTGCCAATTGTTGCCTTTAAGGCCTTTTATAAAAGTAAACAAAATTGTTTTAAAATATCCTAACTTCTTTAAATTTTACTATATCTGCTACTATGGCAGATACTTTGATCTTCTTCTGTCTGTATGTTTGTAATTAGAATATATGTTTACTGCATTTTTATCTTTTTCTTTTTTTTTTCGGTCCTAGGCCTTGAACAATGGGCCTGAGCGTTGTGCTTTTGCTCAAGTTTTTTTTTTTTTTTTTGTATGTGTGTGTGTGTGATTAATTGAAGATAAAAAATCTCATGGACTTTCCTGCTTGGGCTGGCTGTGATCCTCAGAGTTCAGCCTAGAGTAGCTAGGATTATAGACACTATCCACCAGCACCCAGCTATTCTTTATCTTTTAATTCTATTATTTAACTCAATTATCATTAATAACTGATCTATCTGAACTTAAAAGTAACATTGTTATGTGGGTTTTCAATTTTTCTTGATGGCTTTTTTTTTTCTGTTCCTTTCTGCCCTTCATTTAAATTGATAATTTTTTATTATACTGATTTCTAAAATATTTTATACTCAACATTTTTTAGTCATTATCATATTATCATATTATTAACATTCAAATCTTATACTAATTAGTTCTTTTATGCTCTACTCAGATCATTTTTTTTCCAGTCCTGGGGCTTGAACACAAGCTTGGGCACTGTCTCTGAGTCTTTTTGGTAAAGGCTTTCAGCCATCCAACCTCAAACTCTACCACTTGAACCATAACTGCACAACTGACTTTTTGGTGGTAAAATTGGAGATAAATCTCACAGACTTCTCTGCTCTGGCTGTCCTCAAACAATGATCTTTAGATCCCACCCTTATGAATAGCTTGGATTATAGGTGTGAGCCACAAGCTTCTGGCTTACCCAGATAACTTGATCTACTAATGCATTAGATAATTTAACTTTATTGATTACCATTTCAATTCTTTATTTCGTTCTATTTATTCTTTATTTTTATATAAATGCCATTAATTGGATCATAAATATAATACAGTGTATAATATGTAATACAATATACATGTATAATATAAAATAGAATATACATGTATAATATATACTATGTAAAGCAAACAAAATAGTATTATGATCCTTTTGTATAGTCAATCATTAACCAACCTCTAGAAGTAGGATAGGTCTTCACCTCAAATTTGGTTTGAATGTCTAAGCTGTTCATGCCATACATATCAGGAGGATTTTTTTTAAGTTTATTTTTACATAATGAGGTATCTTTGGAGAGCAGCACAGACTTGCCAAATGGATCCAAAACATGTTGAGGATTCAGAAATGCAGATTGATTTTGTGGTTAAAGGGGAGGGCTAGGTAAAGATTCCTCTGTACGGTCTTGAATGGCTTAAATCTATGTTTGGCACAAAGGAAGAAGCAGCAAGGCTTTCCTAAAGGCTTGTTTACACGGGAACAGAGGAATGGGGCAAAAAAGCTTGAAAGCTTTCAGCCATCCAACCTCAAAATATGGAGTCAGAGACCTGATTACCGTAAGGTTCCTGCAGCTCTTCATTTCTTCCTTCATCACCAGGCTTCCTTCTGAGATCTTCCTCCTTCTGTAAAAGAACATCCTTCCCATTGTATTTGAGTGTGACTACTGTTGAGGAATTGTCCATCTGAAGAGACTTTTTCAGAAGATGTAAGATCGATGTTTTCGTTCAATACTTCCATTGCTAGTTAAATTGTTTCTGCTGAGCAGTTAGTTGTCTGTCTGATGCTGTTTTTTATATTTTTTTATTTTTTATTGTGAAAATACTGTACAGAGGGGTTACAATTACATGGGCAAGATAATGAGTACATTTCTTATCAATCATTGTAGCCTCCTCCTTTGTTTCCCTCTCCCATCCCTTCCCATCCTCCCTCAGCCCCCCCACCCAATCCTCCCCGCTCCCCCCCCACCCACCAAACTTGTAAAATTCATTTTCGACATAATGACTTGTACATCTCATTGTTGCAATGGGTCCACCTGTATCCCTATTTAAACGATTTGTTTTTCCCCTTCCCCTCTACAAATTATAACGACATCAAATACAGTGAAAGCAGGGGTTATACTGTGGCGGAGGGACATACAAAACAACAAAGAAATAATCTTATAAATGTGTTAGAAACAATCGCATGAGAGAAAAAGAAACATTTGAATGCATATCTTAGGGTTCATTTCCCTAACATCACCTCTGTCTAATGCTTTTAAAGGTAATGTGCTTCCATGGCTGACTTTTAGAATTCTTTTCCCATATCTAAGTTTTAGTTTAACCATTTGGTATCTTTGTAGTTTTGAATGTACAGCTGGTTGTCCTTCAGTATTAGAAAGCTCTCAATATCATTAAAAATTTTGCTTCAGCTGGGCTCCAGTGGCTCACACTTGTAATCCTAGCTACTTAGGAGACTGCAATCGAAGGATCACAATTCAAAGCCACCCCAGGCCAGAAAGGCCATGAAACTCTTATCTACAATAAAACACCAGAAACTGGAAGTTGTGCTGTGGCTCAAGTGGCAGAGCTGAAAAGCTGAGGGACAGTACCCAGGCCCAGAGTTCAAGCCCCATGACCAACCAAAAAAAAAAAAAATGCTTCAACCTAATTGTATCTTTCTTCTATTTTTTTCTTCAGTATGTTAATTTCTCTCTATTTCTAGGACTCCATTTTTTCATTGTATGTATTTTATTTTTTTAAATTTTATTTTATTGTAAAAACGCAGTAAGAGAGATTACAGTAACATGAGTAAGGCAATGAGTACATTTCTTGTGGAGCATTGTTACCCCTTCCCTTGTCGTTTTCCCACTATTCCTTCCCTCCCCCACTTCCCTCAGTCCTCCCCCCCTCAAAGTTGTAAAGTTCATTTCCAATATATTGTTTTGTGGGTATCATTGTTGCAATGAGTCATCCTGTGTCCTTGTTTCAGCATTTTGCTATTCCCCTTCCATTCCCCAAATTCAATAAATGTATATACAAGATACAGGGAACCAAAATCAAGTACAGTGACAAGGGATATATCATAGGGGGAAGAACATACAAAGAAAACAAAAAAAAAATCACAGTACCTTAAAAACAACAACAATATATCTTGGGGGTTCATTTCACTTAGCATATTAGATATTCTTATTGTTCTTTCGTATAGGTTACCTTCTTTTCTGTGTGTGTGTGTGTGTGTGTGTGTGTGTGTGTGTGTGTGTTTAACGTTTCATGTATATAAGCCTAACTGTGGATATTCTAATTAAACCTCCTTTTTGCTATGTATAATTGTTTATACCCATCCACTGAATTGATAATTTATGTTCTTGATTCTTATTTCTCCTGACAAAACTTTTCATCTTCTTTTATCTTTTAGAATATTGTAAGAAGATTTATTTTATAATCTTTAGTGAATTATGCCAATTTCTCAAACCTTAATTGAGTAAGTTCCATTGCCTGTAATATCCGCTAGGCTTCTGCTTGTATTATCTTTCTCCTACTGTGGCTATTTTTTAGATTTTATGCTACACACTAGAGTTCACAATAGTTCACTGAAATAATTTGTTACCAAAATAATGTTATCTTCCTCCAGAAAGGCAATTGGTGTAACAAAGCATCTATTTAGAGCATAAGCACTCAGTACCTGAAGACTGTAATGAGCTGGAATTATTTTAAGTTTTAGTTCAGCATCTAAGATAAATCAAGGTTCAGAAATAAGAACTACATACTTCTAATTTATCCTATTCCAGCTTGTTTTCCACTGGGAGATTTGATGTAAGTCTGCTGAATTTACTTTGGTAAGTTAGGATTTTTCTCTTGTAGCTTTCAATATTCTGTTTTCTGAAATGAGAGATTCTTAGCTTTTTAAAATGTTGGTTCTGGAGTTGAACTCGGGACCTAGGTGCTGACCCTGAGATTTTGTGCTCAAAATTAGTGTTCTACCACTTGAGCCACATCTCCACTTCTGGCTTTTGGTGGTTAACTGAACATAAGAATCTCACAGACTTTCCTTCTTGGGCTAACTTAATACTTTGATCCTCAGATCTGAGCCTCCAAGTAGCTAAGATTACATTCATGAATAACTGGCGTCCAGATTCTGAAATGAGGGATCCTTTATTGCTCATGTATATTTGGGGCTCTAAGTGCCTCTTTTACAAAATATATACATGTATATCTTACAAAATATATACATGTTCTATCTTTCTGTAAATCTGGGAATTTTTCTGCAATGATTTTATTGGTAGACTTTCTGTGCCTTTAGTTTGTATCTCAACTCTTTCTATCCCCGGATTCTTTTTTCCCATAGTTCAAAGAGGTTTAATAATTTACACAAGAATGCCTAACTTGTCAACAAAATTTCAATCAAATTTCAATCAAGTTATCAATCTCTTGTCTGTATCAAGCAATCTTAGAAACTCTCAGTGATTAACATTGATTACATTTTGATACTTGAATCATATTTTCATTTTAAATAGGACAATTGTAGGTGTCCTTTTAAACAGTTTTTGTAATTGTGGAAGATAGTTGTCAGTTTCAAACATTGTCTTTAAGTTTTAAGTGTTTATTTTATTTTATTGTAAAGACACTGTACAGAGGAAATACAGTTACATGAGAAAGGTAATGAGTGCATTTCTTGTTGAGCATTTTTCCCCCTCCTTTGTTGTTCTCCTACTATCCAACCAAGTTGTAAAGTTTATTTCCAATGTATTGTCTAGTGAGTCTCATTCTTTCAATGTGTCATTCTGTGTCTTTGTTATAGTATTTTGTTATTTCCCTTCGCTTCCCCAAATTAGATAAATGTATATACAAGATGCAAGGTACCAAAATCAAGTACAATGACAAGAGGGATTATACCATAAGAGGAAGAACATATACAAAATAGACAAAAAAAATAACATAGCACATTAAAAAAAACAACAAAGAAAAACTTGTGTCCATATCTTGGGGTTCATTTTGCTTAGTATCATCTTATATGGTCATATGTGCATAGCTTTTGAGCTTTTCTGATTATCTGATAAAAATTATCCTAGATGTATACTATTTATTGCAAATATGGGAAACCATGGGACCTATATTTCATTGGGTCTAGCTTCCTTCACTTAATATGATTTTTTCTTAAGTTTAGTTTCTTCCTTGTAAATCAGAGTTCATACAAGTTGTGGTCATGGTTTCATACATATATATATAGAGAGAGATATAGATAGATATATTTGTTTTTAGTATAATTTTATTGTCATCACTAAGGTATTGTACAGAGGGGTTACATTTTCATAATCCAGGAAATACATGCATTTCTGTTTTGAAGAATATTACCTTATGTATTATTTATTTTTCTTTATTACTGACTAAATTTAATATTTCATGGCCAAGTTTTATATTCCTGGTACCCTTTCTTCTGGTAAATTTACTCTATTGGTGATGCTTTCAATTATATTTTGTATTTGGTTTACTGAGTTTATTATTTACAGTAATTCTTTTTTGTTCCCTCCAAAATCTCAGTTTCCTTGCTGAATTTCTCATCTGAGTCTCACTGATTTCATTACTTCATTCACCTGTTTGGATCTTTGAAGGCATTGATCATTTTTAAGACATTGGTAGGTGGAGCCACCAAGCTGGTTTAAGCCAAATTAGCATACTTGTTATTAATAAAATTTTGCTTTATTATGCTATACATACATTACTAAAATCTCCTGTAAATTGTCCCACTTTCTTCACTCCCTCCTTCCCTTCCTTTCCCCTCCCTCCCTTCCCTTCCCCTCCTCTCCCTTCCCTTCCCCTCCCACTCCCTCCCTTCCTCCCTACTTCCTTCTTTCCTTCCTTCCTTCCTCCTTCCTTCCTTCCTTCCTCCCTTCCTTCCTTCCTTCCTACCATATTCTCTTCCTTTTAAACAGTATCTTTTGTAGCTCTGGCTGGACTCACACTTGTGATTCCCTGCTCTGAACATTGCAAATGTAAACATGTCATGCTCAAATGCATTTAATTTTATTTTTTAATTTAATTTTATTTTCAAGGTGATGTACAGAGGGGTTACAGTTACATATGTAAAGTAATGAGGTCATTTCTTGTCAAGCATTATTACCTCCTCCCTTGTTTATCTTACACTTTTCCTCCCCCCAACCCCCCTCCCAAGATGTAAAGTTCATTTCTAGTGAATTGTCTTGTGAGTATCACTCTTGCATTGGCCATACCATCCTAAACACACCCAGTCCTGTTTGCATTTTATTTTTGCCCAGACAATTTTGCCTAAAGCCTGGAAAACCACTTGCAATTTTCAAATCCTATACCATCTATTTACTTTTCACTATTTAAAATATTTAGATGAGGGCTGGGAAGGTGGTTCAGTGGTAGAGCACTTGCCTTGCATGCCTGAGGCCCTGGGTTCAATTCCTCAGCACCATATAAGCAAAAAGAAAAAAGCCGGTAGTGGCACTGTGGCTCAAATGGTAGAGTGCTAGCCTTGAGCTGAAGAGCTGAGGGACAGCACCCAGGCCCAGAGTTCAGGCCCCACAACCGGACCCAAAAATAAATTAAAACAAAAACATTTAGATGAAATGTCTTATTATTCAATATTGAATTATAGACTATATAGGGTTTATCATCCTCATATGTAAGAGATTCAGACACTTTGAAAAATAAGGTTAAGAATTATCAGGTCATAAATTATATTCTCTTTTTTGATGGAATAAAATTGCTTTTATAGAATACATACTGTCACATTCACTATCACTTCTGAAAAATGCTGAGCCAATGCCTTGCTCAGCCTAGTAGTCTATGAGCAATCTTAAGTTGAGTTATAAATAGTAAAATAGAAAACAAAGTCCATGGCCAATAGTTGATCATTAAAAAAATATACTGATATACCCCAAAGGAAGGTTGGTGAAGGTAAAATAAGTTGGGATGCTATAGATATATAAATTACTAGGTTTGAAAAAGAGGTAACAGCTATAAATAAGGCAAGCATTTTCTTTCTTTTTGGGGGGGGGGGGTCCAGTCGTGGGGCCTGAACGGGAATGGAGATGTAAATACTGGGGTTCGAACCCAGGGCCCCACATCAAGGCTAGTGCTCTACCACTTGAGCCACAGCGCCACTTCTGGCTTTTTTTTTCTTTTTGCTTATGTGGTGCTGAGGAATTGAACCCAGGGCCTCAGGCATGCAAGGCAAGTGCTCTACCACTGAGCCACCTTCCCAGCCCCAGCATTTTCTTATTAAAGAATATTATGAAGAAAAAAGAGAATATTATGAGGAATTGGGCAACATGACTCATTCCTGTAATTTAGCTACTTGGAAGGCAAAGATTGAGAAGATAAATAGTGGTTCAAAACAAACCTGGACAAAAAGTTAGTGAAATTCCATCTCAATCAGTTAAAAAAAAACTATGTGTGGTATTACATTTGTTAACCAGCTACTTGAGAAGCATAACTAGGAAGACCACAGAGCAGGCTGGTCTAGAATTACACCTGTAATTCTAGCTACTCAAGAGATAGAAACCTGAAGGATTGAGGTTTAAAGTGAATCCAAACCAGTCCTTGAGACTCCATCTTCAATGAAACAGCAAAATGCTAGGCTGCAGACATGAATGAGTAGCAGAGTGTCTGCCAGGAGCATGTAAGCAGTGCAAGTAAAAAAGAAAAAAGAAAAAAAAAGCCTAAAGCTAACATGATGTTTAATGGTGAAATGTTAAGGATGTTCACTTACAATCAGAAATAAAAGCCTAATACCTAATGCTAGAGTATATTAAACTACTAGCAGCTAAATCTGAAAAATAAAGGAATAAGAATTACAAAGTAAAAAGTAAAATTATCCTTATTTATAGATGATATTACAATTTAAATATGACTTTAAAACTATCTCTTTTATTTTAGTAGAAGAGTTTCTGCATATAAAGCCAATATGTAAAAAATTGGATTTTTTATAATTAGAAATTGTACTTTTAAGATACACATTTTATTACAACACAAATGTGACAAGAGTATGTATGTACAGCTGGTTTTCAAGTTGAAAAAATTAATTCATATCTCAACTATAGACATCTATAAATTCCAGACAGATTAAAATTTCATAATAAACAGAAACTATTAAAATTCTCATGAGAAAATTTGGTGATGAAGAATTATCTATAAAATATATAAAAGGATTAACTATAAGGAAAATACTGGAGGCATTCTCTGCATAAAAATTTAAAACATAATGGTCTGTTGTGGTACATGGCTATAATCCCTGCACTGGACAAACTGAAGGAGGAGAATTTCTGAGCTCCAAAAACTGTCTCAATTTTTTCCAATTATATTCAGTCACGATAACAAATATGATTTTTGGCTCTATTCATATCAGTAGACAAATGAAAAGAGAGAATTAAGTAGCTAAAAAATTAGCATTATATGGAAGAAAGACAGCCTCTTCAGTAAATGGTGCTGGCAAAATTGGTTAAACACTTGTAGAAAAATAAGCTAGATCCTTATATATCTATCACCTTCACCAGAATCAACTCCAAATGAATCAAAGACCTAAAAGTCAAAGCAGACACCCTGAAAACATTACAGGGAGGAATATTAGAAACTCTAGGGCTCCTTGGCACAGGCCGAAACTTTATTAATAGAGACCCAGAAACACAACAAATCAAAGAAAGATTGGACAAATGGGATTGCATGAAGTTGCAGAGCTTCTGCATGGCAAAGGACATAGCTAGCAAGATCAATAGAAAGCCCACAGACTGGGAGATCTTTACTAGCCATAAGACAGACAAGGGCCTCATATCTAAAATATACTTAGAATTCAAAAAATTAAATTCCCCAACAACAAATCCTCAAAGAAACAACCGGCCCATTAATAAGTGGGCTAAAGACTTAAAGAGAGACTTCTCTGAAGAGGAAATAAGAATGTCCAATAAACACATGAAGAAATGCTCAACTTCTGTAGCCATAAAAGGAATGCAAATCAAAACCACATTGAGAGCTGGGCGCTGGTGGTTCACGCTGTAATCCTAGCTACTCAGAAGGCTAAATTCTGAGGATCACGATTCAAAGCCAACCCTGGCAGGAAAGTCCCTGAGACTCTTATCCCCAATAAACCACTAGAAAACCGGAAGTGGCCCTGTGGTAGAGCGCTTGCTTTGAGCTGAAGAGTGCAAGGACAGAAGCTAAGCCCAGAGTTCAAGCCCCACAACCCGCAATAAATAAATACATAAATAACACATTGAGATTCCACCTCACCCCAGTTTAAAATCTAGAGGTTATATCGAAAAACGAACTTTACAACTTTGGAGTGGTGGGGAAGGGATGGGAAGGGATGGGAAGGGGAAAGAAAGGAGGAGGCAACAATGCTTGATAAGAAATGTACTCATTACCTTGCCCCTGTAATTGTAACCCCTCTGTACGGTTTTTCACAATAAAAGAAGAAAAAGAAAAAGAGGGTAAAGAAGAAAAATAAATGGTGATTACCAAAAAAAAAAAAAAAGAAAAGAAAGAAAAAGAAATCTAATGACAGCAGATGTTGGAGGGGAAGTGGCCAAAAGGGTCTCTACTGCATTGTTGGTGGGAATGTAAACTTGTTCAATCACTTTGGAAAACACTATGGAGGTTCCTCAGAAGACTCCACATAGAACTCCCCTATGACCCAGCAATCCCACTTTTGGGCATTTACCCAAACGATCACAAACAAGGCTATACTAAAACTACCAGCACAACTATATTTATTGCAGCATTATTTACTATAGCTAAGATATGGAACCAACCCAGATGCTCCTCTGTAGATGAATGGATCAAGAAAATGTGATTTATTTTAGATATGAGACCCTTGTCTGTTGTATGGATAGTGAAGATCTTCTCGGAATCCGTGGGCTTTCTATTGATCTTGCTAGCTATGTCCTTTGCCATGCAGAAGCTCTGCAACTTCATGAAATCCCATTTGTCCAACCTTTCTTTGATTTGTTGTGTTTTCGGGTCTCTATTCAGAAAATTTCGGCCTGAGCCAAGGAGACCTAGGGTTTCTCCTATTCCATCCTGTAATGTTTTCA
>NW_012267391.1:2466573-2579846 GCF_000151885.1 Dipodomys ordii
AAGTTGTCATGTCGAAAATGAGCATTACAATGTTGATGGGGGTGGGGGAAAAGCGGGGAGGATTGGGTGGGAGGGGTGGGGGGGGAGGCTGGGAAGGGATGTGAAGGGTAAACAAAGGAGGCTGCAATGCTTGATAAGAAATGTACGCATTAACCTGCCCATGTAATTGTAACCCCTCCGTACAGTGTGTTCACAAAAAATAAAAAAAAAGAAAAAGAAAATGTGATAGATAGATAGATAGATATAGATATATAAAATGGAACTCTATGCCTCCATCAGAAAGAATGACATTGATGGCCCTATTTGTTAGGAAATGGAAAGACTTGGAAAAAATTACATTAAGTGAAGTAAACCAGGTCCAAAGTAATATAGGTTCCATGGTTTCCCTTATTTGCAATAACTAGTACATGTGTAGGACAAATAGAAAATGTCAAAAAGGTATGTACATATGACCATATAAGATGATGTTAAGGGAAATGAACCACAAGATAGGGACACAAATATTTTTTTTCTTTCTTGCTATTGTTTCTAACATACTTATAATGTATCATGTGATTTTTTTGTTTCTTTGTATGTTCCCTTCCCCCACCCGGTTTCACAGTAGTTTATTTTATTCTGGTGTTCTGCATCTTGTGTATACATTTTTTAATTTGGGTAGGGGAAGGGAAAAAAGAAAATGCTTAAATAGGAATACAGGTTTACCCATTGTAACAATGAGATGAACAAGACATTATGTTGTAAATGACCTTTTCAACTTTGTCTGTGCAGTGGGGGGGGGAAGTGGAGTTGTTTGTTTTATGGTTTTTTTAATTGTAAAGATACTGTACAGAGGGGTTACAGTTACATGAGTAGGGTAATGAATACATTTCCTATTGAGCATTGTTACTTTCTCCTTTGATTTTCTCCCACTATCACTTTACTTCCCACCCTCCAACTCTTCCCTCCCCCTCCCCCACATTGTAAAGTTCATTTTCAACATAGTGTCCTGTATATCTCATTGTCACAGCATTTCGCTATACCCTTCCCCTCCCCAAATTACAAAAATGCATATACAAGATGCAGAACATCGGAATAAAATACAGTGAAAACAGGGGTTATACTGTGGGGGAAGAACTTACAAAAGAAACCAAAGAATCACATAGTGCATTAAAAACAATAGCAAGAAAGAAAAAAACACCTTGTGTCCCTGTCTTGGGGTACATTTCACTCAACATTATCCTATATGGTCATATGTACTTTCCTAACAAATGGGGCAATCTCATTCTTTCTGATGGAGGCATAAAATTCATATATATATATATATATATATATACACACACATATATGTATATGTATATATACATATGTATGTATATATATATATACATACATATGTATATATATGCCACATTTTCTTGGTCCAGTCATCTATTGAGGGCATTGGGGTTGGTTCCATATCTTAACTTAACTATGGTGAATAATGCTGAAATAAACATGATTGTGCTGGTAGCTTTGGTATGACCTTTTTTGTGATCGTTTGGATAAATGCCCAAAAGTGGGATTGCTGGGTTATAGAGGAGCTCTATGTGGAGTCTTTTGAGGAACCTCCATAGTGCTGTCCAAAGTGGTTAAACAAGTTTACACTCTCACCAACAATTCAGTAGGGCTCCCTTTTGGCCAATGTTCAGGGATTGTGGTCAGTAATGTCATTTATTCAAAATATTCACTATTCTTCCTGCCTTTGCTCTGGATCACACTTCCTGTAATATTGATGTCAGTCTTGATCATGCAACTGACCTGGGCTAATTAAATGTTAGCAGACAAAATATATGTCACTTTGGAGAAGAAAGTGTAAGTTATTCTTTGCCATTCTTGCACAGCATGGCATGTTCCAGATAAGAGCTCCCACTTTATGTTCAATTCTGGAAGAGAACACAAGGAATTAAGCTTCAACCAACCCATAGCCAATATAGAACTATGTAACAAAAGCACGAATTAATTCCTTGCTTTGTAAGTAGTTAATACCTAGGTGATTATTACTCAAAGCAGATGCCACCACAAGACTCCTAAAGTCTGTGCTTTGAGACAGACTAGTAGATAGCAAGATAAGTGTTGTAAGGAGCTGGAAAGGTGCAGCCCATTATGCACAGGAAAAAGGAATAATAAAATTATTGCTGTAAAATAACTTGAAATATTCCTTGTGACCTTAGGTTTATAGTGTAGGAAACAGAATATTTCTAACATGTCTTGGTTGTTATCAGCTTCATTTGACATGGTTGTATAGAATGTATTGGTCAAACTACAAGAAAAAGAAATAAATTTTTTAAAAGTTAGAAAGTTGGAGTCTTAGAGGTGTGTAAAACATAAGTTATTCTTACATCCAATTATTGTTTTTGGTTGGTCATGGGCCTGAACTCAGGGCCTGGACACTGTACCTCAGCAATTCAGCTCAAGGTTAGTGCTCTACCACTTGGGCCACAGCGCCACTTCTGACTTTTTTCTGCTTATGTGGTGCTAAGGATTCGAACCCAGGGCCTCATGCATGCGAGACAAGCACTCTATCACTGAGCCACCTTCCCAGCCCCCTCTTACATCCAAAATTAAACCTGAGAATAATACCTTTGACTGAGAAAAGCTGACTAAAACTCTATTCTGAGGAAGCAGGGACCAAATCACAAGTGTTGGCGGTATCTTGTTTTGACTTGATGATGGTGACAGGTAAATCCTTTTGGGTCCACAAAATGGTTCAATGGGGCTTCATAGTGTAGCTCCCTACAGATGTTTGATTGGGTCAAAAGTTGATGGAAACAGAAATTGGTTCTTTTTTTATTTTCATTTTTGGTGGTGCCAGGGCTTGAACTCAGGGCCTTGTGATTGCTAGGCAGATGCTTTAACCACTTGATCCACATGGGTTTTTTTTTTGCATTTTTATTATGGAGTTGATATATAGAGGGATTACAGTTATGTGAATCACTAATGTGATGAGTACAATACTGTTTGAACTACGTTTTTCCTTCTATTGTTTTCTCCCAATCTTTCCCTCCTATCTCCATTCACAAGATATCCAGTTCATTTTCCAGATAATGTCTATTAAGTATCACGGTTGTATTTGTTCATCCTTGTTCCATCTTTTATGTGCCCTTCCTTACCCTCCCAAATACAAACAAGACAAAATGAAAAGAAAACAAAAGCAGCAAGAGTGGCAACTAAAGAATGTCTTTTATTTCCTTTTCTTGGAGTTGATTTGATAATTATTTTATATGAGTATCTGTCCATAGCTATTGAGCCTTTGTTGTCCACCACTCCTATGCATAGGCTTCTTTGGTGTCTGTATGTTAATGACTAGGTCCTATATAATTTATCATGTCCCAGTGTGTGTGATTATATCTTTTATTTATTTATTTAAATTGTTCAGTGTGTTTACTTGTAGATTTATAGACACATTCTAGTTATACAAATGAAGGAAACCATGCAGCCTATGTTTCTTTAGCTCTGGCTTACTTTGCTTAATATAATTTTTTTCCAAGTCTTTCCATTTCCTTACAAATGGTACAATATCATTCTTTCTGATGGAGGAGAATTCCACTGTGTGTATATACAATATTTTCTTGATCCATTCATCCACTGAGGGACATCTATGTTGGTTCCATGTCTTGACTATGGTAAATAATACAGCAATAAACATGGTTGTGCTAGTGGCTTTAGTGTGGGCTGGTTTGTGGTCCATTGGATAAATGCACATGAGTGGAATTACTGGGTCATAAGGAAGCTCTGTGTTTAGTCTTTTAAGGAAACTCTATACTGCTTTCCAGAGTGGCTGAACAAGTTTACATTCATACCAACAGTGTAATAGGGCTCCTTTTGGCCATATCCCCACCAGCATTTGTTATTGTTGCTTTGCCTGATAATGGCCATTCTAACTGGAGTGAGATAGAATCTCAGTTGTTTTGATTTGTATTTCTTTTATGGCCAGAGATGTTGGACACTTCTTCACGTGTCTATTGGCATGTCTCTTTAAAATTTGTTTTTATTATCTTTAAATAGTTGTATAAAAGGGTTTTAATTAAAAATGCCAATTTATGAGGACTATGCCTCTTGATAAATATTACCACTTCCATCATTCAAGCTATATGTCATAATAAAAGATGGTAGGTGTGGTTACTGATGTGAAAACTGATGAAGCTACTAAGAAAATTATATTGCAAAAGGAGGCATCAACTCTGATTAAAAGAGTCAGAATATGTTTCTTGTAGGGAGCAAGAAAACCTAAGTTTTTGTATGGAATTGGTATAGGTATCCATCAACAAATGGCTGGCACTATGATATATCTAAACTATAGAGTAGTATTCAGAATGTTATCCTGTCACAGCAAAATGGATAGAACTGGAGAACATTATCTTGAGTGAACTAAGAAACAGAAAGACAGGTACAATATATGCATATATCTACATATATATATATATATATATATATATATATAAAATGTGGCAGCTAAAATATTGAACCTGAATGTAGAATAGAGAGAAATATAGAGATTGGATTGGATTGGTGGAAGTTCTAAGGAGGAAGGTTGAATTTGATCAGTGCATGTTATATGTAAGTATGGAAGATCACACTTAGCCTCATTAATATATACAATTAATACATGCTAAAGAAAATATTAAAAAGAAAATCAAATAGTAAAAACATAAAATCTTAGCTCAAAATACTGTATTCTCCATTTCATTGCTCTTTTCAAATGTAGCTCAGTAAGGATGACAGAAAAGGAAGCACTACCCCCAGAATGAAGGCAGCAAGTAGCTACTGAGACAGAATGAGTCTAATCCAGTTTTCCTCTGCTCATGCTAGAGGAGTGGCATTTGAGGCATGGCATTTCAGAATTGCTGTGCTTGCTGACTGTTCATTGATTTCCTTGTAAAGAGGATCTGTATCTGGATGATGCCAAGGCTATTCCAAAATCCAATGCTGTAAACCTAGGTGCATCTGATCATATAGAATATTTGTCAAAATGAACACCAGGAAATGGGAACAGGAGATGGTTTTCTTTGTTGCTGATTTGGTTTTCATTTTCTTTTGTCTTGTTTGGTCATTTATCTGTCTTTGGGAGGGTGGGGGGCACAGAAATGATGGGACAAACAGTGAACAAATGCAGTAATAATGCTTACTAGACACTATGTTCAAAATGAGCCATACAAATTGGGGGTGAGGATGGGAGGGAAAAACTTGGAGAGAGTGAGGGAAGAAGTGACATTTAAAAAAAATGTACTCTTTATGTGACATATAACTGTAATTACTCTGTACATCACCTTTACAATAACAATAAAATTTCATTTTTAAAAAGGAAAAAATTCTAATGTTGTGATTAGATGCAATATTTGGGATGTTGTTTTATTTGAGGATGGGGAGTTTATTGTTATGTGGCAAGCTCCCATCTTTTTATGCCTGTCCATTTTTTGAGGCCCAAGAGAGCATACAATACTTAATTTTATTATTATTTTCCATTCATCATTAATTGCTAAGCAGATTAGACATCCTTGCATTTTGCCCTGTGTCCTTTGCATCCCTCCCTGTGCTATGCCTTCTCCACTGGTAACAAGTTCAGGCAATGAAACATAATGGAACTTCCTGGCAATTATAACATCACGTTGTCTTGGCACTACTCTTTTTCATGTGCTGTAAGGCAGAGATAGAGGCTGCTTCTCTCGCCTGAGTTCTGGGTTGATAATTGCATGGAACAGAGAAGGAGCTACACTAAGAGACACAAAAGTCCTGGGCCTAGTGTAGAGATGAGAAAAAATAAGCCCCAATTACATAAGTTATTACTGTACTATAGCTTAGCAAAAGCAGACTGATAAATACACAACACTGAGAAAAATGAAAGGAAAAGTAATTTTAAGAAAAAAAATATATTGGTTATTGTTAGTGAGGAGGCAGTAAAGCTCACACGGTGGTTTTGTGTTGTTTTATTATTTGTTTTGCTAGGATTGAGGCTTGAACTGAGGGTCTCCAGCTCTCCCACATCCTTCTCACTCATGGATGGCACTCTACCATTTGAGCACACCTCCACTTTCAGCTTTTTGCTGGTTAATTGGAAATCAGAGTCTCTAGGATTTACCTGCCTGAGCTAGCTCTAAAACTCAATTTTCAAATTGCAGGCACCTGAGTAGCTAGGATTATAGGTGTCAATCTCTAGCACCCTGCTTTCATGGGACCGTTCCTTAATGTTAGTTAGGCATGGGTGCTCATTTTACTCTTACCTTCCAAATGACTTAGATTGGTAAATTATATACACTGTGTGCACATGTACCTAAATATACATATATATATATATATATATATCATACTGAAGTATACTTTATATATGTAGATATAGCCTACTTCATAATTATGAACTAGAGTAAGAGTAAGTATACCAAGCATGTGAAGTAATAACCTAAACATGTACCTTGACCAATGCCACTTCTAATAAATACACTAGCGGGACAATAGAGGGACCAAAACAACATAAAGTCAAGTACAATTTTAACAGAGAGACAAAACCTAGATTGGTAGCCTGGGAAGTACTGAGTCTAGGTGACTTAAGCCAAATTAGGAGAAAAGCTTAGGAATTAAGCCAAATTAGGAGAAAAGGTCAGGAATTACAGATAATGTCCTCCTGAAGGTGAGTACTCAGTTAATGCTGGGTGGAGTCTAGTGCCTCACCCACTTTTGTCTTTCATCCTAAGTAGGTGAATTACTCTTCCTTCTTCTGCCCTACAGAAGACTGCAGGTCTGTCTTCAAAGAAATTGAACTGGAGCCAGTGTGGTGATTCATAGCTGTAACCTCAGCACTCAGTAGGTGGAGGAAGAGAAACACCAGTTGTAGATTAGACTACATAGTGAAACCATGTCTCAAAATACCAAAAAAGAGAGAGAAAAAAGGAAAATGTTGAACTCCAGGACATCCAGCAAAGCTGATCATAGAGATAGCATTTAAAAAAAAAACAGAGATCAAATGGAAATGCACAATGAGAAATGCTTCTCGGTTTTTACAGTAGGTAGGTAGAATTACTCTGAAAGAAAAAAACAGCTAATACGAGGAGATGAAAGGGACTGTCTTCCAGGGCTGACACACTCCTAAAACATCAGAGTGGGGGATTCTCAATGCATTCCCAACAGCTATAACAAAATACAATAATGTGTGTGTGTGTGTGTGTGTGTGCACGAGCGTGCATGTATCTGCCAGTCCTGGGGCTTCAACTTGGGACCTGGGTGCTGTCCTTTAGTTTTTTCCTGCTCAAGACTGATGCTCTACCACTTGAGCCACAACTCCACTTCTGGTTTTCTGATGGTTAATTAGAGATAAGAGTCTTAGAGACTTCCCTAGCTTCAAACTGTGATCCTCATATCTCAGCCTCCTGAGTAACCAGGATTACATGTGTAAGCCACCAAAACCTGACTTACAACATTTTTGAATGGCAAGTTTGTGGCAAGAACTGCCCTATGCATTGGATATACAAGAAATAAATTATCCCTTACTCTGAAAAATGTAGTGTTGGAAGAGATAGGGATACAAGTAATTGATGATTATAATGAGCACTAACTATAATATAATGCATACAACATAATATATGTAATAGTTAATAACATAATAATATGGACAGAAATATAGGACAAAATACTTAACAACTGCTCTGCCATCAATAGCAACCAATAAAATGTGTATGTGACATCAAATGTGAATGACCTGTCCTTCTAGTATCTATAATATAGTAATAACCTCCTACTCAAGGTTTGGTTATTTCAATTTAATTATCAACAATTTTAATAATTGCCAAAATAAAAAAAGAAAGCTCTCAGGAAGCATACTTACAAGAGACTCTGTCCCCGCAGTATTAAAACAACTGAATTAGAATGCCATCTTGAGGTCAGCTGACATGTCAAGCTATTTAAACCCAATTTGCTCAACTGTAGTGTGGGTGCAGATGAAAGAGGAATGGCAGAAATAATCACCCAAATTTGGATTATTCAATCACTGAATAATGCTACCGTGTTCACTGTGTTTTAACAAAAATATTAAAATTATGATTTTTAAGGAGTAGGGATGACAGTCAGTAAAATGTTGAATTCATGTTTTTTGAGACAACAATATTAAGAAATAGAGCCAACACGGAAGCCCCCCCCCTCCCACCCCGCCTTAACTGCAGGATCTGGGGGTCTTACATTTGGATTATGGAAGTGAGAAAGGATAGGATCTTAATGAGGATTTAAAGAATCACCTACAGAGTGGAGATTAGAAAAGAGTCCTCCATGTGTTTTGAATTCTTTGAGACTATCTATCTTGTACAAAGCAGCCTTTTTTTCTTTCCTGACTCTGCTCTTTCTGCCTCCCTTGCTCCTTGCCCCCATTCTGAACTTCAAGGTGACCTGCTCCTTGTGGTGGTAAGCCATGTGTGCACGAGGGACCACCCGGCTGGGCCCACCACCCTGCAAGTGCCACCGGGTCCAGTCGGGTTCAGGAAAGCCCCCCCATTTGGAACGCTTTGTATTTTTGTTACAATTGTTCTTCCAGCGCTGGATGAAAAACATGGTCTGAACAATAGAACTGTGTGAGATTTAAAATATCTGAATACATAATAATTTCACCCAGCTTTCAGAAAAAGAAAAAAAAACTAAAAAAGTAAATAACAAAAACCACTTCTTAGAATGTGTAAAACTTAAATTTTAGGTCCATTTTGAAAGCATTTCCTTCTTTCTTTCTTTTTAAAAAAATTATCAAGGCTACTTAGCAATAAGACAGTATTTAATTATCTATCAATCTTTAAAAAAAAAACTCTGGTAGAGAGAATGTGGGCTGTGATCTAGTTAGAACTTGGATGAGGCCAAAAATTATTCATTCTTGTTGCTGACATTCTTATCTGCTTTTTTCTTATTTATTTTCTACTATTACTTCCCTCTGCAGTTTTCCCCTCTGCAATTTTTATCTTATTTTTTCCTACATTAGCCTCATTTTCTGTTACTCTTCATTATTTTCAAAGTCCTCACCTTTACAAAGGTATAAGCAGTTGCCTTGCAAGCTAAAACAAAATAAAACAAAACAAAAAAAACCAAGCTATTTTGTTCAAAAAATAATTACTCAAATTTGGAAGGGTTTTTCTTTTTCAGCAATGTAAATTGTAGTCACATTAATGAGATCACAGTTTATAGCAAAAGAGACTTTGATAAAACATGTTCCATTTAAACCTAACGCTTCCCCCTTGGAAATGCACCATGGGCTTCATTTGAATAAAATGTATCCTGTGAATCTGTTGCTCTTTACAGATTTTAAGAAAGTACCCTGCTCCTCCTGTCAGCAGCCGGCAGCAAGCATCGCTTTAATTTTTCCCCCAATAATATTGCAGTACTCCAGTACTCATTTTAAAGATAGATGGATTTTTTTCTCTCTCTCTCTCATAAAGAAGAACATTGTGGGGGGAAAAAAAACGCTGGATGTGATTTCAAAAAATGTCAAAATATGTCAAACGCAGATACCACTCAAGGGTTTCATTAACTGAAGCTTTGGTGATAAGTGTCATCTTGTCAAAGACCCACCCATCTCTTCCAATACATTACCAAATGTACTAATTTCCTTGCCGAGCTTGATGTTTATTGTATAGCTGAAATTGAAAATGGTCGGTAATGGAGTGAGCTTCAATCCAAGACCAATTCTGAATCTAAATTACTTGCTTCTTTCAATAGCATCGACAGAGGAGAGCTTTATGCACCTTGTACCTAATCAACCCTTACTGTGACCCTAAATTCAGCAGTCTTCAGAGATTAATAATAAAATCCTCAGTTCAAACAATTATTTGCCCTGAACAAGTTGCCCATTTCTTATGCTGAGAATGAAAGAATGTGACATTATTTTTTAAAAGCTCTGCGTGTTGTGGCCCACCATTTATTTTTGATCTCTGACCCCCCAAAGCAGCCTGATTGCAAATCCCACATGCTCACTTGAATATTTTTTGAGGAGGGGGGAGTTGTGAGATTTCTTTGTTAGCATTTTAACATGCCAGTTTTCATTCCATATCCCCTCACAGTGGTGGTTAGCATAAAGTAGGTAAAATATGTTCTATCAATAATATATATTTCTAAGCTGTTAATAATAGACAGCTCTATTGATCATAGAAAACATGATCTAATTCCAGCTTTGGACAAAACTACTTAGAGACCTTAGAACATTTTTTTTGACTCTCTGGCAAAGTCAATTATATCTCTACTCTCATTCAAAATAAAAGATATTCAGAGAATGTCTTCCTAAGGTTCAAACGATAAGTAATCTCTTAAAGAAATGTTTTTCTTACTCTTTTCCTTTAGCTTATAGCCATTGCGTGACATTATCTGAGCAATATCAGATTCTTCCATTCATCGTTACAATAAAAAGTATTCATTCATATTAAATACCAGAGATTTTATTTTAATTTGGTATCTTTAATTTTTTAATGATCTATGTACTTATCCTGCTTTTTATAGCATAAATAGCCAAGTAAAATCTGGAAACATTTAGACACCGTAAGTAGCTCCTTTGATTTATCAGCCAGGGTCACTCCCATGTCCAGGAATGGCTGCCCTAGAAACTCGGTCGGACATTACCACAGTTTCCTCCGGCTGTCTGCTTTCAGAAGAAAACACTCCCTAAGGACTGGCCGGTTGACAGAGTGAGTCTCCAGAAGAATCTTCTGCTTTTTGAGTGCATTTTTTTAATGCCCACCAGCAATAATGGCCATCTAAGTATTGATTATATAATATGTCTGCTGAGGTGGCAAGTACATTATTGTTGCAAGAGGCTAAGAGGAGGAGAAACTAGGTTATCTGTGGACTTTCTCAGCCATTGGGCATTTCTTCCAGCAAAGGTCAATACATGAAGCTATCTCCAGACCTTGTTTTACTTTATTCTGTGGTTCCAATTGATGGCTAATACAATGAGATGGCCAGCATGCCCCATGTCCTTTGAAAACAGTCTCATGTTTACCATGGAATGGGCATAATTAGTTCGTCCCCATAAGGGGCCAATAATCTCATGGAGGTCTGCTACAGGACGTAGGCTAGGAATTGCCCAGAGTGT
The DNA here is from genome assembly GCF_000151885.1 of Dipodomys ordii. Taxonomy (NCBI): domain Eukaryota; kingdom Metazoa; phylum Chordata; class Mammalia; order Rodentia; family Heteromyidae; genus Dipodomys; species Dipodomys ordii. The sequence goes on from NW_012267391.1 coordinate 2,477,636, forward strand.
CATCCTATTAGGGTACACAGATGCTAATTAGTGGAGGGAATTGGTTAAGTAGACATTGAAAGACAGGGTATAATCTAATACATTTCCTTTCATCCAAAAAATAAAAAAATACAATAGGTGGTATATAGTCAGTCTGCTGTGTATGGTAACAGCAATAAGGGCACTGAGCTTTTATTATAAACTGAATTACATTCCCTGTGTGGGGACACTAGACAGCCTATCGTGTATTAAGAATTCAGCTGAGATCACAAGCTTGCCTCACCTAAACCTTCTGTGATGTGATGAGAATGACTTTTGGTTACTGTACATCAAAGAGGGTCTAGCAGGCTAAACAGTCATTGATCCATTCTCCTCTTTCAAGTCCTCTCTTCAAAAATAGCTTTAAAGCAATCATCTAATAAGTGTCAGAATAGAAGATAGAAAATGTTAGTACAAGCACTAGGCCTATGTCTACACCAGCTAAATTTTCTGTAAGATTTTCAATGACTGAACAGGGTTTTTAGAGTAAATGCTATCATCTCCTAAGAGAGCTGTCATTGACATGGAAACAATACAGAGATTTAAAGGGATTGAAGGCAAACTACTATGATTTGCTCAACCAGCAGATAATTGTGTTGGAATATGTTTGGAGTGACTTGATTCATATATAGTATCTCCAGTATATATTAGTATATATCTCCAGTATAATTAGCTGGGCTTACATGCACAATATTCATTCATAAAAATGTACTTACTAAGATTCCTTTTAAAATGAAATCATGTGAGTGACCAGTATGGTGGTGATTAATGCTTTAGCAAATATCTGATTCTTTTTCTCTTCCTTACTTTCTTTGAAGTCAGGTCTGGTTGTAGGATTTGCTTCAAAAGACAATAACTTGAGACAAAGTGACTTCTGTCACTTCTGGATGAAAATGTTAAAAGCTAGGGGAGAATTTGTCACATCCCAGTTTCCCTGTCTTATTGGCTGTAGAAATATGTGTCAAGATGGAACTTCTTTTGACATGGGTTTTTGTATTATTATAAACAGACCTTCCTGCTGACCTGCACTGGATACAACCCTTGAGCAAGAACTAATCCTGCACTGAATTAAGCCATTGAAATGATGGCACTGTTGTTACCACATTGTGAGCATTCATTCATCTAGACAACAAACGTTTATCATGTACAAAGTATGTGATAGGCAGAGTACACAAGGGGAAATAACTGCTGATTGTGATTCGATATGTTACACTTTATTACCTTTGTGCTAATTCCCTAGAAGTTAGATGCCTGCAATCCTAGCCACTCAGGAGGCCTGAGATCTGAGGAATATAATTCAAAGACAGCTGGGACAAGAATGTCTGTGAGACTCCTGTCTCAAATTAACCACCAAAAAGCAGAGGTGGAGGTGTAATTCAACTGTTACGTTGCTAGACTTGAGCAAAAAAGCTCGGTAGAGCTCAGACCCTGAATTCAAGCCCCCAAATTGGCATTAAATGCCACAATCAAAATAAATTAATCTAAGATTAGTAGTTCCAATATATTTTGAATGAATGACATTGTTTTAGACAACAGTTTATTAGAAAAAGCATATGCTCATATACCAAAATAAAGCATTAAGCTTTCCTCTGTTCCCCAAAGTCTATTGTTCTTTTATATAACTTATACACTTTACTTACCCAGGAGTCTTACAGATAAATTCAGGTATACTGTGATATCATTTGTGGGGCATGCACAAGTTTCTCTGTGTTGTTAACTCCTGTAATCCAGCCATTTGCCAACCCCATCAGGTACTCCCAGGTGTGTGCTCTTGGCTCAGGCTGTGACCTCCACTAAGCTCCATCTCATCCTTCAAAGACAAGTTCAAATGTCTTGCCTTCCATTCAGTTTATCTTTCTCTGTCTCTCCACAGCATCAGGTTGCTGCTTAGCATTTATTTCTGTCTATTTTATGTTATTATGATTGTTGTTTACATGAGGTAACTTCCTGCTGTAAGAACAACCCCCTCACACACACCAAAGCTAAGCACTGATTGTTTTATTCTATGTTAGATATATCCTATCAGCCTCACCACCTCATAGCTCAATACATGTTAATTGATAATTGAGTGGATTTGAGAGATTTGTTTGGGTATGATCATGGATTTCTTAAAACATATAGCTGCTCTGGTTTGGTATATTGAAGAAACAAAGAAATTTTTCAATTCTAAGAAGGGAGGCTGTGAAGCTGCTACTTCTGGCTACCCTTGAGGGAATTCGCTCTTTCTTGGCCAAGGACCAAAACTTGAACACCCATCACATTTAGCTAATTTCTATTCTCCCCAGGAACCAAGACAGAAAAACAAAAGAGAAAGGAAGTAGGCATTTGAGAAGAGTAACCCACCCACAAAGAGCCAGTTGAAAGGGAGAAATGAGGAGGGGATGACAGAAATGGTGTTTTAAAAAATTACAAATGAATGCAGAATGTAAATTACATTTGATTATCCATCTTCTTTACACCATACCGATAACTGTGGACTGGCTATCTCTCTCTAGAATAAGTCCTGATTGCTCAGATCTTGCAGTCCTAAAGCAATGATCAGAAGCCCTCAATGTTTGGATCAAAGGTATAGGTCCACTGTGGTTCATTTGTTCCTTCCTTCCTTCCTTCCTTTTTTCCTTCCGTCCTTTTTTCCTTCCTTCCTTCCATTTCTTCTTTATCTACCAAGAGTATTTATGAGCCAAGACATCTGCTCCTTCCTGCAACTTTAACCCCAGGAATAATGAATTGGAAAGAAAAGCACCTGGTTTTCTCTACTTATTTGTTACCAGTAACACTGACCTAGGCTCTACAGTCATCTTATAGAAAAGCAACTTTGGTTTCAAAAAGATGGGAAAGTTAGATCCTACCTTTCTCACATGTTTGCCAGCAATACCTCAAATGTTCCTCGATTTTATATTTTTTTAGTTTTAGTTTTGTAATCTTGTCAAACAGTTAAGTACACTTATATAAAAATGTTAACATAAGAATCAAGGAGAAGGAATAAGGTTCCTAGCACATAGTTGGTGCTTAATAAATTTTTGCAATGTTATTACTAAAAAATTCTCATTTATATTTCCTTTTCCTCATGATTTTCCTGCTATGATGAATGCTATTTGTATCTTAATTATCTCAGATGGGAGACAGAATTTAGACCTTCCTACATGATTGCTTTACAGCTGAAAATCAAAACAGAACTTTCTCACCAAAACCTCTCCTTCATCTCCCAAACTACAAAAGCCCTTCCAGTCATTCTCAGAGATCTGGGGAAGAGGGGGTGGCAATCTTCTCAGTATAGCCTGGAGGCCTGCAGCAAGTCTGGCATCCGTTTCTAAGCTCATGGTCCATTGTTCCCTTAATTATACCTATGAGAGATTGTTTTTCCAACAACTAACAATGAATCACACCTCCTAGGTTCCACATGAGTGTGTGCTTCCCTCCTATATTCCAGCTGGGTTGGCCATGTGATTTGTGTGGCCACTAGGTCACAAGTCCATGTGACATACACAGAGGCTTGATAACAGGTGTGTGCCTCAAGACTTGCCATTTGGAAGTCTGTTGACACCATGTAAGGAAGTGCAGGGTGGCCCAGCCTCTTTTTTAATTTTAATACTTTTTTATTGTAAAAATACTGTACACAGGGGTTACAGCAAGGTAATGAGTACATTTCCTATCAAGCATTGTTGCCTCCTCTTTTGCTTTTTCCCTACCCTTCCTTCCCTCCCACCTCCACAACTACACTCCCCCCACCTCTCACCTAAATTGTAAAGTTCATTTTTCAACATAGCGTCTTGTACATCTCATGGTTTGAAAAAGGATAACTGCATAGAGCAGCCTAGCCATCATGTATATCCAAGCCCAGCCTGGCCCCAGCCAACTTTTCCAGATGAACACAGCCACATGAGCACACCCAAGTGAAGTGAGCAGAAATACTATTCAGTCAACCAACCCAACAGTGCAGAAATACTAACCGTGATGTTGTTCTAAGCTGCTGTGAGAAAGTTCATTATGCAGCCCTAGACAACTTTAATAGTCCCTTTTATCTGTAAAAGAACAAGAAACAGGTTCTATGAAAAAAATTATCTTTATTTTCTATTATATCCCACATTCTTTTGCAAATATCATTTCTTTTGCTCATGATGCCTTCTTCACCTGTCTACTCCTTTTTGAATTTCGGTGTCCACAGCAGAGGCTGGCATTTACTAAGCATTTGATGAATGCCTAATGAATAAAAATTAAAATAGCCACAAAATCTCTGAAGGTATACATTAAATTCACTGTTGTTTTGGCTGGAATTTTAAATAGAAATGCATTCATGTTACTGCTTTTATGAAACAGAATATGATTTTTACAAAACTACATATGCATAATCATAGCTACCAAAGAAAATTGTCCTAGCTTTAAAAGGTTCCGTTTTTAGGAAAAGTTAAGTTTGCTCTTTCACTTCCTTAATTAGCAGCTTAGAAATGATAATATCCAGTGGTAGCAAAAGTTCTGAACTGTGGCACTCACATGTTGCTGAGATGAGGGAAAGGCAAGATAAAATTTGGGCAAACAAAATCTGGCATATATATTAAGAGTCATAAAAATAATCAAGTTTTATTTATTTATTTATTTATTTATTTTGAGTACCAGAGATAAAGTTTGTTCCCAACCTTCCCCCCATCCCAAATACAGGGCATTTTGATCCAGTAAAATTTCATTCTTGCAGACTGACCCATTCAAAATAATTCAAAATAGCTGAGCACTCATAGCTCACACCTGTAATCTTAGATCTTCAGGAGACTGAAATCTGAGGATCTCAGTTCAAAGCCAACCCAGGTAGGAAACTCCTCTCTCTAATTAACCACCAAAAAGCCAGAAGTGGGCATGTGGCTCAAATAGTATAGGCCCTCACCTTGAGCAAAAAATGCTGAGAGAGTACTCTGTCCAGGCTCCAATACCAACACATGCATGTGTGTGTACACATTACTAGGAACTTTGCTTAGTTGATTCTGGTGTACCCATTCATGTGGCCACGTAAAGTAATAGTTACAAGGACCTTCATGGAAAATACAGGAAGGCTGAGACAAAACTTACTATGTGCAAGTGAATGTGTGCATCTAATGCTTACAAAAATGTAAAAGAGTAACTAAAATCACAAAGAATTGTGGGATGTTTCCTTTTTGTTCTCAGATTTTATAAACCATATTTTTATAAAATTTCAAATAAACATGTTTTGATATGAAAATCTGGCACTGCAGAAGCAATTTTGATGCTGGTAATACTCTACCGGAGTATCTGAGCCCTGGCTGTAACTGATGTTTTGCTCTATCTCTAGGACTCATGGTGCTTTGCCATCTGGCCTGTGCCATCTCTTTAATCAATATTTATGAATTTACTTTGCAGGGGTTTCATGGATCATTATACCATATACACTTCTTTTAAGAAAATAATTTTGTCACTATTACTGATATTCATGCATGAGCCTTTTGCAGAGGGCAAATAGCTATTTATATTGAGAATGATGCCTCATGATGGTAGTGCAGTTCTATTTCAGGAGAGAGGTAACTTATTTCATCTTGAGAACTGCAGTCTAGAAAGGGATTTCATCCAAGTCCTAGATACATCCTTAAAAAGAAAATCACTAGAGTAAGATTCATAATATGATCCTCGACTCCAACTATTTTTTTACAGGTTGGAAAATCTCCAAAATCTCTGACTCTTGGGATTTTCACAAGGTCTGGTCACACATTTCCAAATATATTTCTGCTGGCATGATTTGCTTTCCTCATAAATTCAATATGCCTAAAACATACCTGACCTACCCTTCTATTGTCCCTCATATCATTACATATTTTCTGAATTACTAAAATTCCAAATTTCTGAAAACCAACATTTCTCTCTTCTTCTAACTTAAAAAAATGCTTTTCCTGGGTCCTGTGTGTTAACTAAACGTCCCCTCACTTTTAATCTGTATCCTTTGATCTGAGCTATTTTCTGCTGCAGTCAACTTTGCAATCACCAACAAAGCATCTTGTATGGAAGGCAAATTGCCCCTCATACAATCAGTTTTCTTGCTATCTTAAAGCAAGGAGCCAAAAACTCAGGATACGACCTTATTCTGTTCTGTTCCAATAGTAGTAGACTGTTTTAATTATTATGTATACCTTTCGATACACCCCCACACACACCCTGCAATTCTTCCGTTTAACCTTCTGTACATCTGAAGACTGCTGAAAATGTACTGAAGTGCTGTCTTCCTATGACTGTCATGTAATAAATCTTTCTTTGTCCTTCACTATGTCTCTTTATTTGATGTATGTGTGCAAGTGTCTACACAAACGTGAAACTCCTGGAATCTGGGCCTGGGTCTAAAAAGTCAGTGTCACTCCCACATACTTACAATCAGCAAGCCCTGTCTTTCTTAATAATAATTCTCAAATCAAAACCGTTGCTATGCTTTTCCCTGACAACATGCTTATTCAAGGTTGACCACTACTCCAAAAGCCTGATTGGTCTCTCTGCCTGTGTCTCTTCCTTGAAGTTCAAGGTCATTGCTATGTATGTGTATATGTATATATACATCCATATACATAGATATGTATGTCCAGGGTATGCATTCAGTTATGTAACTTCTTAGGACATTAAAACTATTCTGTACTTACTTATGTATTTATAAATTAGTATATTTATAAGTGAGAGAAAAACATGCATCCTTTAACACTAGGCTTGACTTATTTCATTTAACATAATTTTTTCCAGGCCCATCCATTTCTTTGCAAATGCCGTAATATCATTCTTCCTAGTAGATGAGTAAAATTCCATTGACTGCACAAGTAAATACATACAGGGTTGTAGGCAAATTTACACAAATACATTAACCACAGTATGGTGTTTGCAGGGGAGAATGCAAACAGTTTAATTCCTTAAAAAAACTAATAGTCCAACAAAATGAATACCAGGAACCTGGTACTTGAAAGGAATGAAGAAGTGGATCAAGGGAAGAGGGGTAGGCAAAAGAAGAGAGGACAAAAAGAAGGAGAGACAATGCGGTCATACTATTCAATGTATATCCTAAGAAATTAAGAAAAGTGAGGGGAGGAGTTGGGTTGGGAAGGCTGGGGACAAAGATGAACAATAATAAATGAAAATTATAAATTAATAATTTATAAAAACAAGATACAAATGGAAAGAAATTATGGAGGGCTTTGAAAGACTGCAACGGACTTCATTCAGTGGGCAATGAGACATGTACAGAATTATTTCTAAATACATTTTTATTATCTTTAAGTAGTTATTTGAAGGAGCTACCAGTCCAACCAGTTTATGGACACAATGCATCTTGATTGGTGACACCCCTTTTATCATTGCCCTATCCCTCAAGCCAACCCCTCCCCTCAATCTTATACCTCTTTGGTTAAGCTTGGTCCTAAGTATTTTACTCTTTTTGTTGCTCTTGTGAATGGAAATGCTTTTATAACTTCATTTTGTCAGTCCTGGGGCTTGAACTCTGAGCCTCGGCATTGTCTCTGAGCTCTTTTACTCAAAACTAGTGCTCTAACACTCTGAGTCACACACAACTCCACTTTTGGGTTTTTTTTTTTTTTCTTGAGTAGTTAATTGGAGATAAAAGTCTCACGAGGACTTTCCCCAGGCTTCCTTTGAACTGTGATCGTCAGATCTCAGCCTCCTGGGTAGCTAGGATTACAGGAATGAGCCACCAGCACCTGGCCCTTAATTTCATTTTTGGATAATCCATTGTACATATAAATGACTGAATATTAGCATCATGCCTGGTGATTTTATATCTTATAACTAGACTGTTTGTTTATTGGTGCTCACAGATTTTCATAGAATATATAGGCTTTTGGGTTTTTTTTGTTGTTGTTGTTGTTTTGCTGATCCTGGGGCTTGAACTCAGGGCCTGGGTTCTGTCCCTAAGCCTCTAACACTCTAACCACTTGAGCCACAGCCCCACTACCAGCTTTTTCTGTTTATATGGTATTGAGGAATTGAACCCAGGGCTTCATGCATTCTGGGCAAGCACTCTACCACTAAGCTACATTTCCAGCCCTATATAGGGTTTTCTAACATATTCATGTCATATGCAAGGAGAGATCTTTTTACTTCATCTTACTTGGATTTTTTTACTTATAATTTGGATACCTTTTAGTTTATTTTCTTGTGTAATTGTTCTGAGTAGGACTCCCAGTATTATATTTAACACAAATGATAAGAATATCCTTTTTTGTACCAGATATTGGAAAACTTTCTCTCTTTTTTATTGTTTATAAAGCTAACCATGGGCTTTTTCATTTATAAACTTACTGTATTCAGGTAAATCCCTTCTGTACCTGTTTGGTTGATATTTTAAATTATGAATAGATATTGAACTTTGTCAAATGCTTTTCTCCATCTTTTGGAATAATCATTATTTTTCTTATACCTTGTTAAAATTGTATATATGTTGGTTTTCTTATTTTTGATCATACTTGCATCACAGTTTGTGTGTATGTATATATGTAAGTATGCCAGTACTGAGGCTTGAACTCAAGGTCTAGGTGTTATCCCTCAGCTTTTTCCAGTCAAGTCTGTCCTCTGCCACTTTAATCATGCTTCCTCTTTGGCTTTTTGGTGCTCAATTGGAAACAAAAGCCTCACAAACTTTTCTGCTTAGTCTGGCTTCAAACTGCAATCCTCAGATCTAGAGCTAGAATTTATAGACATGAGCCACCAGTGAGATGAGATATGTTCATTGAGCATTTTTGCCTCCGTGTTCATCATAAACACAGACCTATCATTGTCACCCTCTTCATTTTTCCTTTTCCTCCCCACACCCCTTCTTTTACAGGTAGTACTGGGGTTTGAACTCAAAGCCTCTACTTACTAGGCAAGGATTCTTCCTCTCAAATCACATTCCTAGTCCTATATTGTTTTAGAGATGTTTTCAGCTACGGTCTGGCATTTCAGCTTTTGTCTGGCATTTTATTGCTTACTTGCCTCTTAAAACTACGTTTATTCTATCCTTTAACTTTAGATGACTAGGTTTTGTTTTTTCTTTATCATAAGATTTTTTTAATTCCCTTTTGATTTCCTCTTTTATGTCATTTGTTATGATTTTTAGTTTCCATGTGTGTATGAATTTTCCTATTTTCTTTTTTTTTGGGGGGGGGGCGGCGGTCTGGTCATGGGGCCTGTACTCTGGGCCTGGGCACTGTCCCTCAGCTCTTCAGCTCAAGGCTAGCGCTCTACCACTTGAGCCACAGTGCCACTTCCGGCTTTTTTCTTTTTGCTTATGTGGTGCTGAGGAATCAAACCCAGGGCCTCATGCATGCAAGACAAGCGCTCTACCACTGAGCTACCTTCCCAGACAGAATTTTCCTATTTTTTTACTGCTAACCATAAATCATTTGTAGTTTTGTTCACTTGTAGTTAGAAAACTTGCTTAGGTGATTGTTTTTGTATCTCCCAAGTTTTTAACTTGAAGTCCATTTTATGAGGTATAAGTGTAGCCACCTATACTCTCATTTGGTTGCCATTTCATGAAATATCTTTTTTTTCATCCCTTCATTTTAGCCTGTTTGTCTTTGAAGTAAGACTCTTGGAGTCAAGCTATTTTTTAATTTAAAAAAATCCACTCAGTTACTCTAGGTCTTGACTAAGAATTTATTCCAGGCATATTTTAAGGCATCATTGACAGATAAGTGCTACCTCTTGCCATTGTATTATGTTCTCACTGTTTTCAATTCATTTGCTTCTTTCTTCATCTTTCTGTCTTTTATAATGAAGTGTTTATTTTTTGTGCTTGTGTGCTTTGTTTCCTTATGATTTGTGCATCTATTGGAGTGTTTGTCTTTGTCCTTGGTATAAAGTTTTCATAAACTATGTTTAGTTTAATAAACTATTTCAAGTTGATAATAATTTAACTTTAATTGCATGCATCATTTCACTTTCATTCCTCCTTTTCATATTTATTTTTTATGTCAGGTTTGTCTTTTTATATTGTGCATCCATTTAGAAATTATTTCATTTATATTTGTTTTTAATTCTTTTGTCTTTACTTTTTGTGGTAGAATGAAAAGTAATTTACACACTATTATATTATTAAGACATTCTAATTTTGAGTATAGGCTTCTCTGTTCTAGTGATTTTTATACTTTCAAACATTCCATGTTACTAATTAGCATCCAATTGTTTCAACTTGAAAAACTCCTATTAGTATCCCTTATAAGTCAGGTCTAGTGGTGATGAATTCTCAGCTTTTGTTTGTCTTTGTCTCTTCTTTATTCTCTAAAGACCGTTTTTCCTCTTATAGCATTCTCGGTTGACAGTTTTTTCTCTTAGTATTTGGGTCTGCCAGGTTTCTCCTGAGAAATTCACTAGTAGCTTTATAGGGCACTCTTGAATGTAATGAGTTGCCCTTCTCTTTTTTTAAATTTTTATTGTGAAAATACCGTACAGAGAGGTTACAATTACATGGGCAAGGTAATGAGCACATTTCTTATCAAACACTGTTGCCTCCTCCTTTGTTTCCCTTTCCCATACCTTCCCATCTGCCCCTCCCCCCAAAGTTGTAGGAATGTAAACTTGTTCAACCACTTTGGAAAGTAGTATGGAGGTTCCTCAAAAGACTCCACATAGAGCTCCCCTATGACCCAGCAATCCCACTTTTGGGCATTTACCCAAATGATCACAAACAAGACCATACTAAAGCTACCAGCACAACTATGTTTATTACAGCATTATTTACCACAGCTAAGATATGGAACCAACCCAGATGCCCCTCTGTAGATGAATGGATCAAGAAAATGTGGTACATATACACAATGGAATTCTATGCCTCCATCAGAAAGAATGGCATTGCCCCATTTGTTAGGAAGTGGACAGACTTGGAAAAAATTATATTAAGTGAAGTAAGCCAGGCTCAAAGAAACATAGGTCCCATGGTTTCCCTTATTTGCAATAACTAGTATATATGTCTGAGACAAGCAGAAAAGGTCAGATAAGTTGTTAATGTTAGATAAATGAACCCAAAGATAAGGATCCAAATGTTTTATGGGGGGATTGTTTCTAACATATTTATAAGATGATTTCTTAGTTGCCCTTCTCATGCTGCATTCAAAATTCTTTCTTTGACTTTAATTTCTTTCTTTAATTTCCAAACTCAGAAACCAACGTGTGTTGATGTTTTCATGAGATTGAGTTTATTGCAGATCTAGGTGTCCTTCCCTCTCTTCTGCCAAGATTTGAAAGTTTTCGGTCCCTATTTCTTTAAGTAAAATAAGGTTTCCTTCTCCTTACTTGTTCTCCTCTTAAACTCTCATAAAGTATCTCTTATGGAGGTGTCCTTAAAGTCATTTAAATCTTCTTCACTTTTTTCCATTTTTTTCTCCTCCTAATAGATGTTTTCATGCAATCTGTTTTGAGTTTGTAGATTCTTCTGTTTAACTGAGTCGACTTTTTAAGCTCTCTATTGAAATTTTCATTTTATTCATTGATTCTAGAATTTCTATTTGCTATTTTCTGATTATTTCTGTCTCTGCTGGACTTCTGGTTTTATTCTTGTTTCATTTTCCTAATTTCATTTAGCTGTGTCTTCTCTTATAGTTTTGAGCTTCCTTAAAATAACTATTCTAAATTCTTTTTCAGGCAATTCATAGATTTCCCTTGATTTTTTTATTTTTTGGAGTTGGCTACTCCAGTATTCTTACTTTCCTTTGAGGGTATGATATTTGCCTGATCCTTCATGATCTGTGTAGTTTTACACTGATGGTTGTGCATTTGAAAGAGCAATGCCTCTACTTGATTTACAGATTCCTCACAGAAATTTACAGTGCTACCAGCTACATAGACTGTAGAGCTGCCTCCAGAAGTTCCAGAAGTTCAGTCAAACTGGGCAGGAGCTGGTTACGTGACTGCTGCTAGGTCCTCAGCATGATTGTTGGTTGCCAAAGGAGGCTAGAGCCAGGTCACAAGACTAATTCACGATCCAGGTTCAATGTTGGTGAGCCCAATACCAGGGGTATCAATACACGTGAGGCTCATCAGGTTCCTGGAGGAAACTGTACTTAAACTGTAATAGAAGTAGATCAGGAGTCATGTTTGTGGGGCTGCTTTAGAATCTGCTACCGTGCGAGGTTCAGAGGCTCTGTTAATAAGGACCTATGTAGATATGGTTCCATGGGAGTGTGATGGAAATGCAGTTTGTTGGAGGATAAACCATGACCAGACTTCATGGCCAGACTTGCCTTCTCAAAGCCACTTTCCTTTGTTATAAACTGTATTCAGCTTTGCAACCTGCTACCTGGATCCTAACGCTCCCCAGAGGCACAATTTACCCATGAAGGGTTGCAGAATGTTATTTCAGATGATTCTGCCATCCTGGTGACATCACTAAATCTGAATTTTTTCCAGAAGTGTTTTTAAACATCTTTCCCTATTTAAACACTTTCTCATGACCTAGGATAAGTTCTTTTACTTCTCTAAGTCTCATTTGTCTGTTTTCCATCACCCTAACAAAATATCTAAAATAATAAACTTACAAAAAGGAAAGGCTAGGTTCATGGTCTGTAGCTACTAGCAGCCCAGTACAAAGCATCAAGAGTACATGACAGAGGACGCCTGTGCATCTCATATTGACCAGGAGGGGATAGAGAGAGGCATGAAGTGACTATGGTACCAATATCTCCTTCAAGGCTATGTCCCCAGTGACCTAACTTCATCCACTGAGGCCCACTTCCTAAATGCTCACCACTTCCCAATAGTACTACAAGGTGGGAAGCAAGCCTTTACCATGTGGGCCTTGGGGGGGGCATTTAACATCCAAACTATAATAATTACCTCTCCCTACAGAGCATAGAACACATTAAACAAGCCTATCAACGTGATGTAATACCCTTAGCATGGTTCCTGACATGTTGTAAATGCTCCAGTCTGTTAGTTGTAGTGGTGGAAATGGTGGCTTCTATTAAAGTGATGGTTGTAATTTTTATCTACTCCCCTAAACTGGAGTGGTGGGACCTTAGGAGAAAGGAGCTAGGCTAGGTTCTACCATCTACAAGCTGAGAAGCCTTGAACAAACTCTTTGCCTTTCTGAGCATTGGCTTTATTTCCCCAGTAATCCATCAAATGATACAGTTGATCTGCGAATGCTTTGCATGTTATGTGGGTATAAAATAGTAATATCAGTGTAAGCACCTGGATGGCAGGGGTTACCTACCATTCACTCTTGCTGTACTCAGGGCCTTTGCCATGGGATTAAATAGTGTTCAATCTAGTATTATACAACATGTGGTATTATGTAGCAATCTAATATTACATAACTTGTCTATTGATAGAACTGTGTACATTATCCTAAAGAGCTATGAAACATGGTTGTGGTGTGGGTTCAGAGTTTTAAAAATATTTAGAGATTGTTTCTATCAATGCCTCAGCTAATCCTTACATAAAGTCATTACCAGAGTAGGAACAAGTTTTACTCCCCTTTATTCTGACTTATACGGTATGGTTTCCACAATAAGAATAGTTCTCTGGATCTCTGGTCATTAACTAGTGGTTTCAGACCAATTAAACTCTGACATTAATTACTCATACTTAGATTTCACAGATTAAGTCACTGTCCTATGACAAGTTATACAAAACTATAGATACTCATACACAGAGAGACCAAACGAGGATATTATTAGTGGAGCAATTCAAAAGTACAATGCCTATGTGCTTCTGATCATATAAAATAATATATATCAAAATGAACTCCAAGAAATGGAAAAGAGGTTTCTTCTTTATTGTTTTTGTTTTCTTTTCTTTAAGTCTTGTTTGTTTATATGCCTTTGAAAAGGTAAGAGGGGGGACAGAAATCGAGGGGAAAGGGGTGAACAAATGCAGCAGTGGCACTCACTAGACAATGTTGAAAATGAACTATACAACTTGTGGATGGGGACCAGAGGGAAAAACTGGGAGAAAGTGAGGGAAAGGGTGACCCTGTCCAAAAAGAAATATACACATAAAAAAATTAAATAAATAAAATAAAATAGAAGAAATGTACCGATTACCTGACTTATGTAACTGTAAATTGTTTTACATCACCTTTATAGTAACAATAAAAGTTAAAAACGAATCACTCAGTTTCACAAGACCTCCCTCCTCCAGACACCTGTTTAAAGTTTTACAATTTCCCCCCTTCTCCTGAGAAGCTTGGCCACAACTGAAGATTCCCATGATCCCCTCCTCACATTCAATAATCTGTTAAAATGGCTCACAGCAGTAGAGAAGCACATTACTTAATACCTTTGATTTACTGTAAAGGTGGCAAGTAATGTAGAGAAGATGAAGGGGACAAGGCCTACAAATGTCCTGAGCCCAGGAGTTTCTGTGCTCACGTTGTAGAGATGCACCACCATGCTGACACATAGGTGGACTCACCAACCCAAAAGCTCTCCACCTCCCACAATTTAATGACACCTCTTATAGAGGTGTCATTACACACACATGATTATTTAATTCATTGGGCATTAACTCAATATACAGCTGTTTTTCTCTCCATGGAGGTCATAAGTTAGAGTGGAGGTGACTGTAGGAGGAAAGAACCAACAGACTAATAATGCCTTCTGAAAACCAGCCCTTATCCTGATGCTATCTAGATCCTTCCCCCTAGCCACCAGTCATTTCTACTCCAACAGGCATTCTTACCACTTCATGGCCTAGGAACTTTGTGTCAAGAATCTGAACAAAACCCAACTATATATTCCGACTTATTTCACACAGGTTCACAAAGAGATGCAACTACAAAAGTCAGGTCTGCATCCTGTTTGTCAAATACAAGAAAACAGGTATACATTCAAGTGTTATTACTTTTTAATATAACTTAGAAATTTAGTTAAGGACATTGGTAGAAAAAAATTAGCTTATCAACAGTGAAGCATCATCTTTCTTTTAATTATTTTCTTTCTTCTGCAAAGAACAGCAAACACTGAATCACTGAGCCTGGGTCTTGTGGGACAGAGAATAGAGATGCGCAAGCAAGGAGGACAGACACCTGGAACTGGAGTAGAGAAAGGGAAAAGGAGGAAGCAGGCATCTAGCTGGAAGAGTTTGCTGACACTTCTTTAACTCCTTACTTTGCTCATCTTTTCCCATAAGGATCTTTGTTGGACATTTCTATGTACCCCTGCAGCTAGCACCCCTGAGATACAGGGTCTTTTATGAGGTTAGGAATTCTGTCTTTTACATTTCTGAATATGCCACTACACCAGTAATTCATTACTGACACTTGATAATGATGGAGAGCTGAATGACAGAAGTATGGGTAATTGGAAGGAGGAGAGAAAGGGGGAGAGAAGGGAAGAAAAACTTAAAAAGAAGTAAGTCCTGACAGAAACCCAGAGGTAACAGCAAACTCCTTTGCAACCAGGGTTCAAGCTTGTTTTAAAGTGGCTTTAGAGACACCTTGGAATTATTTTATTTTACACATTTTAAATCTAGATGTTATCAACTGATCATTCTTAGGCTGAATTCAAAACAGCATCTGTTTGATTTACCCTTGCCATGTAGCCTATGATTAAAGAAATACATAGTCTATTGAATTCTTTGCCAACATATAAAATTGAGAAGTAGATTCTTCTAGAAGAATTGAGATTTTTTTCTGAAATACAGCCATGATGGATTCCTATTTCCATTTCTTTTAGATAGGGAAGACATAATTCGGTCCTATATGCCATACATAGGAGACACAGTAGTACCATTTGTCACTTGTGATCAAAAGGTTTTTAATCCTTACCTGTGGCTCTTACTTACCTTACCCAGTCAGCATTTGTAGGTTTTATGTCTAGCCTTAGACAGTAACAGATCCCATTTACAGACTTAAGGGAGAGAAGAAAATCAGAGAGGAGAACTTTTAAGGAAGCATAATGACAACACTCACTGAGCACTGAGCTTGCAATCTTTTGTGAGTAGTGCACATTATGTATCAATATGGCATGCTCTATGAATTGGATACTATTCTTTTCACCCTTTTATAATGAAGGAAACTGTGGCTTAGATGTGTGAATTATCCGAGGTTATAGCTCACAAGTATTCACAAACCAGAGACTTCTGTCTCTCAAGACTATCAGTGGAGACTCTGTGAGGCCTTTGTATTCTTTCTTAACATATAAATGATGAAATCAGCACTGCAATGTGCTTTCTTCATCTTTTAGAAACATCAAATAAATATTGATTAAGTGCACTCAAGCAATTGTAAATGAGGCAGTCAATGCTGAAGTGCTCCAAATCTTGCCTATTTGTGTTCCTGTGGTGTAGGCTGGCATTAATAATATGCCTGGGTAAATTCCCTCAGCATTTGGTAGTTTGAAACATCCAACATACAGGTGGGAGGATGTGTTCAGCAATGAAGGAACAGAAAACGTCTTTCTTTTCTTTTCAATTGAACTTATTGTGACATGTAGGAAATGCATTCTAAGAGATGGTAGGCTTCTTAAATGGTAGCTAATTCTGATGCATCTGCAAACACTTGACTTGTTGGGTACTGAGCTCCCTCAATCGTGTGTGCACAGGGGGATGTCATCACTGAATTAGTGGAATTAGAGGCATCTGAGCCTCAGTGTTCCAGACACCATGGCCTTCCTGCAGCATGGGAAGGTTGCTTCATTCTCTTCCTAATTAATAGCTCCTGTGTCTTAATCAGATCCATCCCCTTAGTTCAACACCTTTTCTCCTCTCAATTGTATCTTTTTCTTTTTTCTTTTTGGTATTGAACTCAAGGCCTTATACTTGCTAAGAAAACCCTCTGCCACTTGAGCAATATCTCTCAGTCCTTAATTCTTTTTATAAATTCTTTTTTAAAATAGTTCTTTTATCATCATTAGATAGCTGTACGAAGGAATTGACATTCAATAAAGCAGGTCATGAGTATAATGCATCTTAATCAATGTCACCTGTTCCATCATTCACACTCCTCCCTGTCCTATCCAACCCTTCTCACACTTTTGTCAGTTTTGTGGGATATGCATTGAATTTTTGACTGCTTTCTCCTCCCCTTCTTCTCTTCATCCAATCTCCCTTCACCCCTTGACATCATCCCACCCCTTTCAAGTACCAGCTTCCTAGTGTTTATTTTGTTGACCTTTGATTTAACCTCTCTAAGAAATTGCAGTTTGAGTTCTCCCTGAATCTACTGTATTTAAGTTAGTACATTTGTGTACACTTTCAAACTACCTAAGGTATTTACATATTTATAAACTAATTCTAGCTTCCACATGAGAGAAAACATGTAACCTTTGTCTGGGCCTGACTTATCTCACTTAACATAATTTTTTCTAAGTCCTTCCATTTCTTTGTATATTATGTAATTTCATTCTAATGGATGAATAAAAGCCCACTATATATGTATATATAGACATGTGTATATATGTATACATATATCAGGGGCATATCATCTGGGCTGATTCCATACCTTGGCTATGGTGAATAGTGCTGCATGGATCATTGTTGTGCTGGTGGCTTTACTATACCCTGGTTTGTAATTTTTTGGATAAATGCCCAACAGTGAAATTACTGTAGTTCTATGTTCCGTTTCTTTTCTTCAGAAACCTCCATACTGCTTTCCAGAGTGGTTCAACAAGTTAACATTCCCAAAAAACTGTGTTTGGTTCACTTTTACCCACATCCATACCAGCATCTGTTCTTGTTTATAATCTTGATGGTGGTCATTCTAACTGGGGTGAAATATAATCTCAGTGTTGTATTCATTTGTGTTTCTTTTATGGACAGAGATGTTGAGCATTTCTTCATGTGTCTGCTGGTATTTTTTTTTTTACTTCTTTTGAGAAATCTGTTTAGCTTATTAGCTGATTTATTAAGTAGGTTGCAGATTCTTCAGGTGTTTAGCTTTTAAGCTTGATAAATTCTTATCTAAATCAAATCTCTATATCTATGCCCCCCATTATGATGTATGTATGTGACTATTATAATGACAGAACTGTTGACTTTCACATTGTGCTGAGAACACATAAAGCCAATGTCTAACTGTTGCTGTAAGGCTGTCAGTGGAGGAATTCAGACTTGTGTGGTGCACCTTTCCTGTGGTGGAATGTGCCTTCTCCTAAGGGATAACCAAGATAGGGTACTCTGTTTGCTGCTTTATTCCACATGTGAATGCTTTTAAGAAGACAATGAGGATAAAAGGACATTTATTCAATCTACTTATCTTACATTAGATTGCCCCAAATCTTCTAAAGAATCACAGCTCACTCAGCAGGTTAGCCAAATGGACACAAATAATCAAGTTAAATGTATTTGGAGATAATTTCATAGGCTTTCAAAAGTTTTTCTCCTAGTAGGAAGAAGATGTTCTCATGGTTAACACAGACATTTGGATTTGAGCAGAAGCACAACTTTGAGAATGCGTTTAGTGTGCTTGGATTTCTAAATGCCTTCCTGTAGGTCTAGTACACTAGTTCATGCCACAGGAAGCTCCTATGTGAGCCTTCCTTACAGAAGCTGTCTGGTAATTAATGTGAGTTGTGCAGTGCTGAAGGACTTTCCTGAGACCCCACCCGAGTGTGCACACAACATATTTTCACTCTGGACCAGGAATTCCTACCTGCTCAAGTAGTGAAGACCCCTGTCTTTCCAAACTGTGGCCTTTAAATTTTTTTTAAATTTTTATTGTGAAAATATTGTACAGAGGGGTTACAATTACATGGGCAAGGTAATGAGTGCATTTCTTATCTAGCATTGTTGCCTCCTCCTTTGTTTCCCCTTCCCATCCCTTCCCATCTCCCCCCACCACCACCCGCACCCCCACTCCCCATGGGCCAAAGATGTTAAATAGGGATACAGGTAGACCCATTGCACCAATGAGATGTACAAGATGTTATGTAAAACTGTGGCCTTTTTAGAGTAACTAAAGCTGCATCCACAAAACATTCAAGATTTCTCTGAACTTGCCATGAATCTCATTTCTGTGCCTAGAGAGAGGACATTTGCAATCTCTTTATATTTCTTTGATACTTGTTCAACTGCTCCTCAAAAATCAAAGGTCTGACTCAACTGTTTTATACACACACACACACACACACACACACACACACACATACATACATATTAAGGTGGTACCAAGAAATCAGACCCAGGGCCTCATGATGCATGCTAAGCAAGAATTCTACCACTAAGTCATATTCCCAGCCCTCAACGGTTATATTTCTTATATTAAAAAGTCAGTCCTGACAAGAACACTGCCAACTGATATTAACAGTTACCATGCATATTTATATGCCAGTTCAGCATTAAATGAAGCCAGGAAGTTAAGACAAAATTTTGAAAAGCAAAAGCAAAATAGGATACCTGTTCATGGGTTCTTAGGTCCTCCAGGACAGCTTTTCTCAAAGATTCTTTAATGTCCCAAAGGGAGCTGTGAAATGATGCATATAGTTTAAATAATTTTAAAATATCAATTATTTATTCTTATATTTGTGGTTTATGGTAAGTAATCTTGACTTTCTAATAATGAGTGGCATAATTAACAGATGATGGCATAATTAACAGACATACTTACATGACAATATGTTAGAATTGAATTTTATGACTTGGGGGGTATTGCACAGGGGAGGGAAGGTAGAGAAAAATGAGGGAAGGGGTAACAATATTCAACAAGAAATGTACTCACTACTTACATATACAACCATAACCCCTTTGTACATCACCTTAACAATAAATTAAATTTTAAAAAGTAGATTGAAATGAAAAAAGTGGCATAATTTTAATTATATATAAATTAAAAGAAAAACAAATGGAATTAATGGAAAATACTAACATAAATAATTCATATATATGATCAAATACCAAAAGACCATAAAGTTGGTACTTCAAGATTCATAGATGTAAGGAAAATATTTAAGGAAACTAGAGAAAATATAAAATCTAGAAAGTTGTTCAGGGAAAAAAAATCCAGAAATTAGACCAATTGATAATGTAACTAACGCGGGCTGTGATAGAGTTATAAAGATGCATCTGTAGATGCTATCAGAGGTACCAGCTGCCTAGGCTGGAGAGTCAAAGATGAATTGGCTTGCTTAGTGTTCATCTGATCCACTGTGTTAGTCAATATTCTATCCATGACAAATACCTGACATGATTAACTTACAAAGAAAAATGCTTTGTTTCAGATCAGTTTGTGTTTCCAGTCCCCAATCCTTTGGCTCTGTTGTTTTGAGCCTGTGGTTAGACAGCATATCATGTGATAGAAAAAAAATCTGCTAGTCTAGACTGAGAAGCAAAATGAGAGAATGGACCAGGATCTCACAATCCCCTTCAAAGGCATTCACCAATGACTTAAAAACCTCCTGCTAGGGCCTATCTCTTAAAAGTTCAACTTCTTCCTAATACTGTTTGAACACCTTCCAATAGTGTCACTGTAAGGACAAAGCCTTTAACATGCAGGCTTTGGGGGAATAATCAAGATCCAAATAAGAGCTGGTTTGGCTCTGGTGGAGCCAGAGATTGTGAGGAACAGTGTTAGAGGCCAGCCTGGGCAAAGAGTTAGCAAGACACCTACCTTGACAGAAATAAACCAGACAGCATGGCACATGCCTGTGATTCCAGTTATCCTGGAGCAATAGGTAACAGGATTGTTCTAAACAAACATCTCAGGGGTAGGGCGGGGAGGAGGGAATGACCCTCAAGATCCTATCTAAAAAATAGCTGAATCAAAGGCTTGGACATGCCTTAAGTGACAAAGCACCTACCTACACAAGGCCCTGAGTTCAGATCCTAGTACTGCAAAACAACAAAAATATCTATTATATGTGATCATGGGTAGACATTTACCTCATACCCCAGAAACCATATCATGTGGCCCTTAAAGGGAATGAGTCCCTCTGTTCCGCCAGTGGGTTTGTGAATAAACTGTTGTTCCTAAAGCTAAGATTAAAGGAAATTATTGTTTTCATGGATCTGGATGAGAAAATAGAAATGTGCACAAAGCCTTGACATCATACCACTCTCAGATTACAGTCTTATCTGTTAATTAGTAATCAGAACTGTTTCTCATTTCTCACTAAGTGTCCTGATAAATGAGCTAAAGCTCATTACTAGAATTGATCCTGCTTCATAATAACCAAATAAGGCTAAATAAGGTAGAAGGATAGCTATCAATTCTGGTTAGGCATAGTTTGTTAGGCCAACAAGAGACCTCCAATAGATGACCTGGGGCCTGAGTAACTTCACAGCGTTGACAGGTCACATGGTTTCTACCCCTTCTCCCACTTCTGTTTCTTTGTCCTCTGGAGTCTCTTTGGAAGAGAAGATGGTCTGGATAGGTTTGAATTCTGGCTTCACAACTTGTAAATAACCTTGAGTATGTCAGTTAACCATTCCTAAGTTTCCTCATCAGCAAAATGAGACTCACAGCCCCTTATCCTTACAAAGTTTTCTTATGTGGATTTTGGATACAAATTATTATTCCATAGCCAGGCATTGGTGACTCATGCTGTAATCTTAGATATGCAAGAGGCTGAGATACACAGATCACATTCAATGCTGGTCCAGGCAGTAAAGTCTGTGAGACTATCACCATTTAATCTGCAAATAGCCAGACATGGAACTATGGTTCAGCCTCAGGTGGTAGAGCACCAGCTGTGAGCAAAAAAGCTAAAGGACAACATCAAGGCCCTGAGTTCAAGCACTAGCACTATCACACAGATACTCTCTCTTCACTCTTGCTCTCTCTATATATACATATATAATATTATATTATTAAATAAGCTATATATTCTGTATAATTATATATACATATCATATATATATTATATATAAGTTCAGGTATAGTGGTATGTGCCTACAATCCCAACACTGGGTCACTGAGGCAGGAAAAATGAATATTTAAGTCTGACCAGGCTTATATAACAAAAATATTGTTTAAAAATAAGTTAAACACCTGAAAATTATGGTAGTAATCATTTTATAATAATTATCATAAAAAATGAAGCTTCTTTGAAACTAAATGTCATGCAAACAAAGGCTTAGATGTCTGTAATAACAAAAATTCAAGATGAACCAGGAAGAAGAGGGCAAGAAAAGTGGGTAAGACAGTGACAGAACCTTCAGACCCTGTGCACCAGCAGGAATGGTGCCCACATGCACAATCTCAGGCCTCACCCAAGACCTACTGAATCCGAATCATGATTTAACATGATTCTAGCATTATATGCTTACAAGTTAGACTAGAGTGGGGCAAGAATTGTTGCTAGATATTTCCTCTTCTCCTCTTGATGTCCATCAAAATATTTAGAATAGAAAGAAAAGTAATGGTGACCACAGTGTAATACTCTGTTCTATGCACTTGATAGGTATGAACTTAGTTCATATAACAAAACTGTGAAAGGAATAACTGTTGTCATCCTTGTTTTGCAGTTGAAGAAACTGAGGCACACAAAGATTTAAGCCACTTTCCATAGAGGTTATATATAGCTAGGAAGTACAAGTCCCTGGATTTGAACCTATATGGTTTGGAACTGGAATCTTTGCCATTACTCCTCATATTCTATCCTCTTTCTGTTTGTTATCTCTTCATGGATGAATAAATACCATGGTCTGATGAATGATGTACTTCCCTTGAACCTTCTGGTAAATAATTATCCCCAAGTTTCTTGCAATCTAGAAGTGAATCTTGGAGTGTAGGTTCACAAGCCTTAATTGGCCCCCTTTTTCTGTTAGAGTTCAGGGCTGACTTTCTTCTCACTACGCAGGCAATATCACAGCAGCTCTTTCCCCTGTATCAGACTACTCAAACACTGAAGCCAGAGCTTTTTCTAAAAGGTGCCTCTGACCAACTGTTCTTCCATCAGATTTCCAAGCCTTCCCCACTTGCACCTGTCTTTGAGATTCCAGTTTCCTCTGAAGCCTTGCCTTAAGCCCACCTTTCCAAAACTGTCTCTTCTCCACCACATGCATACTCATGGAAAGACTCAGATGCAAGCGAACTTTTCAGCTGCATGACTCAAACCTCATCTCCCATATTCCATCTCTCTGAGCTCATGTCCAAGCTAGATACTCGAGTGCTGTCCACATATGCTCTAGATATTTTTTATACATACTAAATCAAAGTTCATCTTTCTCCTATGTCTTTTCCTGTTCATCTCTGTCACTTGTCATAAGTCTTACCACATATTGCATTATGTTAGTGTCGAGTATGCTGCCTATCTTAGGCTAAGCAAATATTCTCTAAGTAAGAATATTGACCATGGAGCATTATCCTGCCCATGCAATTGTAACCCCTCTGTACAGTATGTTCACAAATAAAATAAAATAAAATTTAAAAAAAAGAATATTGACCATGGAGAGTGTGATCTATTCAATCTACTTTAAGATGCAACTCCCTGGGGCATATTTATCCCTATTTATTAAAACAACATTGAGATTCCACCTTACCCCAGTTAGAATGGCTAGAATCAAGAAATCTAATAACAAGAGATGCTGGAGGGGATGTGGACAGAAGGGAACCTTACTGCATTGTTGGTGGGAGTGTAAACTTGTTCAACCACTCAGGAAAGCAGTATGGAGGTTCCTCAAAAGACTCCACATAGAGCTCCCCTATGACCCAGCAATCCCACTTTTGGACATTTACCCAAATAATCACAAACAAGACCACACTAAAGCTACCAGCACAACTATGTTTATTGCAGCATTATTCACCATAGCTAAGATATGGAACCAAGCCAAATGCCCTCAGTAGATGAACGGATCAAGAAAATGTGACATATATATATATATATATATATATATATATATGAATTCTAGGCCTCCATCAGAAAGAATGACACCGCCCCATTTGTTAGGAACTAGAAAGACTTGGAAAAAATTACATTAAGTGAAGTAAACCAGGCTCAAAGAAACATAGGTCCCATGGTTTCCCTTATTTGCTAACTAATATAAGTCTAGGACAAGCAGAAAAGGTCAAAAGCTATGTATGTATGATCATATAAGACAATGTTAAGTGAAATGAACCACAAGATAGAGACACAACTGTTTTTTTCTTTCTTGCTATTGTTTTTAATGTATCTAAAATGCACTACGTGATTTTTTTTGTTTCTTTTGTATGTTCTTCCCTCATGACATAACCCCTGTTTTCACTGTATTTGATGTCAGTGCCCTGCATCTTGTATATACATTTTTCTAATTTGGGGAGGGGAAGGGAAATAACAAAATGCTGAAACAAGGATACAGGTTGACTCATTGTAATAATGAGATGTACAAGACATTATGTTGAAAACAAACTTTACAACTTGTGGGGAGAGAGAGGAGTGGGGGAGAAGGAAGGGATGGTAGGGGAAAAACAAAGGAGGGGGTAACAATGCTCAATAGGAAATAAATTCATTACCTTACTCATGCAACTGTAACCCCTCTGTACAGTAAATATATATCTTTACAATAAAAATATATAAAAATATTATCTTTACAATAAAAATATATATTAAAATATCAATCATTAGATATGTTATTCATCTATTCCTTCTTTACAGCAACATTTATTTTACTTTCAGATGTTTAAAACAGACTTTCAAAAGTAGTTTAAGCTCTAACCATTGTCTAAGTAGATAGTGATTATTTTCCAAAAATCCAAATATCCTCTGAGTCAGTTTGCTTCCAAATATCCTCTAAAATTATTGTTAATACATACAGAGATTATGCTATAAGAATGTTCATTTTAAAGTGGGTTATGTTAGTAAATTTCAAAAACATTGTATATGTAAAGAATACCATGAATATCAATAGCTGAAATGATAGTGAAAATGTTGCCAAAAACAAGTTTGGGGTATATATTTTTAACAAACAAAAAGTATATAAAGAATAGAAACCCCAACATAGACCCACCCAAATATAACCAAATAGGTTTGTACACAAGTGCCAAAATAATTCAAGAGAAGAGTAGTCTTTTCTGCATGTGGTGCTGGGGTATTTAGGCAGCCACTGGCAAAGAATAAAACAGATAAAATAAAAATGATCTTAACCGTTTGCACAATTACTGTGTGTGTATATGTGCCAGTCCTAGAACTTGAATTCAGGACCTGGGCACTGTCTCTGAGCTTTTTTGCTAGTACTAGTGCCCTAAATCTTGCATATACATTCTTCTAGCTAGCACTCTATAACTTCAGCCACAGCTCCAGTTCTGGCTTTTTGGTGTTAATTGGAAATAAGTTTCTCACAGACTTTCCTGTTCTAGGCTGGCTTTGAAACAAGATCTTCAGATCTCAATCTCCTATGTAGTTCAGATTATAGGCATCAACCACCAGTGCCTAGCTAAATATAATGATTTAAAAATAATAAATCATCTTAAACAGGGAAGCGATAGTTTAGGATTGTAATCTTAGCCACTTAGGAGGCTGAGATGGTGATTCAAAGCCAGCCAGGAAAATTAAGTCCAAGAAATTCTTGTCTCAAATTAATCAGCAAGAAGTCAGAAATCAAGGTATGGCTCAAGTAGTAGACCGCCAGCCATGAGCATAAAGCCAAGTGAGAGCTGAAAAACCTGAGTTCAAGTTCCAGTACTAATATAAATCATATCATCATCATCATCTTGACATAAATCTCACATTTTATGCAAAATTATTTTAGTATGTCATAGATTTATTTGTAAGTATAAAATCAAGAGACCAAAAGTAGAAAATCTTTGTGACTTATTTTGAGTAGAGTTCTTATAGATAAAATCTGAATGATAATCCATAAGAAAAATAATAATTTGGGCTATTTCAAAATTAAACACTTAACATGATTTTTCCAAGTCTTTCCATTTCCTTATAAAAGGAAATAGATGTCATTTTTTCTGAAGGAAACATAGAATTCCATTGTGTATATATACCACCATCCATCCACTGAGGGGCATCTGAGTTGATTCTAAATAGTGCTGCAATGAACATAGTTGTGCTGGTAGCTTTAGTGTGGCCTTGTTTGTGATCATTTGGATAAATGCCCAGAAGTGATATTGTTGGGTCATAGAGAGGCTCTATATTATCTTTTTGAGGAACCTCTATACTGTTTTCCAGAGTGGTTGAACATTACCACCAACAGTGTAGAAGTGTTTCTTTTTTACCACATCCCCACCAGCATCAATTATTATTTGTTTTCTTGATAATTGCCATTCTAACCGGGTGAGGAAAGCCATACCCAAAGAAACATAGGCTCCATGATATCCCTCATTTGTAATAATTAGTATATGTCTAGGCTAGTTCTAGTAAAGATTCACAATAGCTCAATAGCTATATACATATGACCATATAAGTGATGCTAATTGAAATGAACTACAAGGTATAGAAATAAGGTATAGAAACACGTGCACATTCACGCACTGCCTACAGTTATTTCTTTTTTCATATTTTTCTTCTTTGGTTTAGCCTTTGTTGTCACTTTTTTTGATTTTGATATCCTTTGTCTTGTATATGTTTATCTGATTTGGGGATAGGAAGGGGAATTACAGAAATGGTGAGACAAAGGACAAAGGGTAAACCAATGCAACAGTGATATGCACAAGACAACGTGTTGGAAATTAATAACAACTTGATGAGGAGGAGAGTTGGAGGGAGTGAAAGCAGGAAAAAAATGGAGGGGTAACAGTGTTTGACAATATTCTACTCATTTCCTTACTTATATAACTGTAACTCCTCTGTACAACATAAATAAATAAATAATACAAAATTAAACACTTTTACTCTTCTACAAAATAAACCCTGTCAAGCAGATGAATGAACAACATTCAGGCCAAGAATATATTAACAAACTACATTTGTCAGAAGGGACTTGAATATAGAAAATATGAAGAACTCAAAGCTTAGCAAAAAGACTTTAAAACCTAAAAAATAAAATTTATAAAAAGCAAAATATATGAATAGATATTTCATCAAAGACAAAATGGAACTAGCAAATAAACATGTGCAAAGATGTTTAACACCATTAACTATTAAGGACATGCAAATTTCTAGTGAGACATTGAACACCAGTCATTGTAGCAATAATAAAACCTGATGCTATTTCCAATGATTTGCAAGATTTGGAGGCACCAAATCATATTGCTAATGGAGATATAAAATGTTAGAGGTACTCTAGAAAACAATTTTCTGATTTTTAATAATAACTTTAAATAGAATATACTATAAAATCTAGCAATAATATTCCTAGATATGAAAATATATGTGCACCCATAAACCTAAACATGATTTTTCCAAATAGCTTTGTTTGTAATAGTGAAAAACTAGAAACAAACCAGATTCTCTGAACATACAAATAATTAAATAAACTATAGTCTGTCCATACAATGGAATGAAATTCAGGAATGTAGTTACACTTGTATGATTCCTTTTATATAACATTCACAAAATGACAGAATTCAAGAACTAATTACATACAAATGAAAAGCAGGTTGCTGTATATTAAAGATGGATGGGAGGAAAGAGAATAGGTTGAATGATTAAAAAAGAGTACACAGTGGTCTTTGTACTGATAGAATACTCGTGTGTGTGTGTGTGTGTGTGTGTGTGTGTGTGTGTGTGCTGGTCTTGGAGCTTTAGCTCAGGGCCTAGTCTCTGTCTCTGAGCTTTTATTTTATTTTTTTCTCAAGGCTAACAAGGCTAGTGCTCTACCATATAAGACACAACTCCACTGTGGCTCTTATTTTTTCTTCAGTTAATTGAACATGAAAGTCTCAAGGACTTTCTGCCTGGGCAAGCTTTGAACTTCAATTCTCAGGTCTCACCCTCCTGACTAGCTAGGATTACAGACATGAGCCATGAATCCCCAATTGATGGTATATTTTTATGTCTTGACTGTGGTGGTGATTAAACAAATCCATATGTGATATCAATTGTCTGAAACTACAACCAAAAAGGCAAAATTCTGTGAGTTCTGAACAATGCCTATAATGTATATAACAGTGTTATACAAATGCCAGCTTCTTGCTTTTGACAATGTACTGTATATTTCTGTAAAATGTAACTCTCTGTGAACACTTGAGAATGGATATACTAGAGCAGTACAATCTTGCAATTTTCTGTAACATAATTATTTCAGAATTTTAGATTCTAAAATAGTATGTATTCTACAACCACATACATATAAATAAGTTGACATCTATATATTAAAACTTGAAACTCTAACCATAATTGCTGATCAATATAGTTCTTAGGAGGTAATGTCAATTTTTGGGGGGATGGTATTATTATATCTGAATTAAAATATCTTCAAATTTGATAACATATATTTAACCAGCATTTAGGTTTAAAAATCTATAAAGATTTAGAATTCAGTTTAAAGGTTACTTTTAATCTAAGATAAATTTATGTTACAGAATTAGTGGTTTTCTGTAAAACTGGAAGATATATATTTAATATATAAATAATAATACTCATAGATTTCGATAATTTGGGATACTAGAAATTTATTGAGCATTCAAGTGTATCCAACAGACTACCTTATGTTTCTAACTTAAAATACAGTACATTAAGTAATTTCAAATTAATATTGAGTTAAAAGTAAAAGTATTTTAAAAAGATCATAAATATTTCAGGATGTTTAAGATAACTTAAATTTATCCTATTTAAAGATCAGAAAGAATGACATTGCCCCATTTGTTAGGAAATGGAAAGACTTGGAAAAAATTATATTAAGTGAAGTAAGCCAGGCCCAAAGAAACAGGTCCCATGGTTTCCCATACTTGCAATAGCTAGTATATGTCTGAGACAAGCAGAAAAGGTCAGATAAATTGATGTTAGGTGAAATGAACCCTAAGATAATGATTCAAATGGTTTTTCTTTCTTTCTATTGTTTCTAACGTATAGATATTCTAACAAAAGGTATTTCTTTGTTGCTTTGTATGTCCCTTCGCCACAATATAACCCCTGTTTTCACTGTATTTGATGTTGATATAATTTGTGGAGGGGAAGATGGACCCATTGCAACAATGAGATGTACAAGACATTATGTTGAAAAACGAACTTTACAACTTTGGAGCGAGCAGGCGGCTGAGGGAGAGGGGGTGAAGGATGGGAAGGGATGGTAAGGGGAAACAAAGGAGGAGGCAACAATGCTTGATAAGCAATGTACTCATTACCTTGCCCATGTAACTGTAACCCTTCTGTATGGTATTTTCACAATAAAAAATGGAATATGAAAAAAATTGATGTAATACTTTCAAAAAGTTATTAAATATTAAGGAATGTTTATCAATTAAGATACCTGCAATATTTTTTGCTATGTTGTAAATTTATAAAAGTATATGTAAAGAAGTTTTTTTAAGAAAGTGATAAAGATATATTAATATAAAGGATTTGGAGTCAAATTTAAAAGATTAAGATAGTTCATAGATGTATAGCTTTAATAAATGGGTTATTATTTTATATGTGTATGTGTGTATGCACGCACATGTGTGTGAGCAATGCTAGAGCTTGACCTCAGTGTCTGGGCACAGTCCCTGAGTTACTTTTGCTCAAGGATAGCACTAGACGACTTGAGCCACAGCTCCATTTCTGCCTTTTTGGTGGTTAATTGGGGATAAGTGTCACCCAGACTTTCCTGCCTGGGCTGGATTCCAACATCAGTCCTCAGATATCAGCTTCTTGAGTAGCTAGCCGTGCCTAACTCCAATTCTTGTTGGTTTATTTTGAAGGAAAGTCACTTGACCATACAGAAACTAACTTACTTCTTTCCTTCCTTCCTTCCTTCCTTCCTTCCTTCCTTCCTTTCTTCCTTCCTTCCTTCCTTCCTTCCTTCCTTCCTTCCTTCCTTTCTTCCTTCCTTCCTTCCTTCTTTCCTTCCTTCTTTCCTCTCTCTTTCTCTCTTTCTTCTGTCTTTTTAGTGTGTACATGCACACACACACACACACACACACACACACACACCCCTGCACACACGTATGTGGTGATCCTGGGGCTTGAACTCAGGACCTGGGCACTGTTCCTGAGTTTTGTTTGTTTTTGTTTTGCTCAAGGCTATTCACTCTACCACTATCACAGCTCCACTTCACTTCCAGCTTTTTGGTCATTAATTAGAGGTAAGAATTTCACAGATTTTCCTGTCCTCACTGGTTTCAAACTGTGATGGTCATATCATTGCCTCCTGAGACACCAGCTTGGCTCAGAAACTTCTTTATCTGTAAAATGAAACTAATGATATCTGCCCACAGGATAAACAAGCGACCTCGCAGCAGCAACATAACAGAAGTTTGTCTCCCCCTCCATCTTGCAGAGTGATTCCTGTACTTACCCGGTTTTCCTTGCTCACTCAACTTGCATACAACTGTATGCTTCTGTCTCTGTGTGCATTTCCTCCCTAACCTTATTATTGTCACATCTTTATTTTCTCTAGTAAATGCTCTATCTCACATTATATACAGATTTGGGAGCCATCTTAAATCTTTTGCAGACAGTGTTGTGATTAATTATGTTTTGTCAGTGTTGGCTGTTTGCTTCGCATCCATCCTGACCAAAAGACTACCTGACTCAGCTGGGCACCAGTGGTTCACGCCTGTAATCCTAGCTACTCAGGAGGCTAAGATCTGAGGATAGCGGTTCAAAGCCAGCCCAGGCAAGAAAGTCCATGAAACTCTTATCTCCATCTAATCATCAGAAAACCAGAAGTGGCGCTGTAGCTCAAGAGGTAGAGCGCTCACCTTGAGCTGAAGAGCTGAGGGACAGCGCCCAAGCCCAGAGTTCAAGCCCTATGACCAACAAAAAAAGAAAAAGAAAAAAAAAAAAGAATACCTGACCCTCTGTAGGTTGCCCACCTAAGCCCTACCACAGATCTTTCTGGAATTAAAAGAACCCATCCTGCCTTACACAGGAGCCATAGAGTTTCTACAAAAGTAGTGGTGATGGAACCATCTAATGCATTCTGCATTTGATTCCTCGGGTGACCACTAGCTCTTCCATGTAAAACCCATGGCATCTTTAAACTTCAACCAAATTTCACCTGTTGGAAATTAAAGCTGATGTTTTTAAATCCCTAGGAAAAAATATAACTAAGTAGAAAATCTGTATTTTAGGAGAGGTATATGATACATTTCAAAAATAAGTTCGGATATATTTCAAAAATAAGTAGGTGTATCTGATTACTGTTACTTTTTGCTTCATTTTAAGTAGTTAGCTGTAATTTGTCATAATTATTGGTCAGATATCTGAAAAGAACTATCATTGAAAGAGATATAGGTAATATTCCCTACATATGAATAGTGAAAACAATCCATATGCAAATAACTATGAAAATATCTTCAGTGGTTTCTGAGTGAGGCAGAGGTATATTTGCACTGTGTCTATGCTTAAAATCCTTCCACCTGGTCAAAATGCTTTCAAAGGAGAAAGAAAAGCTGAAGGCTCTTGTTCAGACGGGAAGGATTGTGATTGCACTGAAAAGCATGGCCCCTCTTGAAGTTTAGTTTGCTACTTCCTTTCTTTGAGTATGAAGCAGAAAGAAGGTTTCTCTAAGAGTCCTAATAGAAGCTTTTGAATGATCTGCAGAGGTAACATTGAGGTGAATGGAGTCCATCAAGATTTGCAGAAGTATGAAATAATTATTGAAAGGATTCCATTAGAGAAGAAAGCTACCTAGACTAATAGATACAGAAAAGGCTGACCCTTTTCAGGTCCTTAACTTATTCTAATGGATGGCCTTAAGTTGAAATCAAGACTCAAGTGGATCACTGATTCTTAAAGAAAAATATTGAGCATAGAAGCATATAAGCAAAAGCAGGAAAAATGGTCAGATAGATTTGTCCTTTAGTTAATGCTGAGACTAAATATACGTGAGTTCACAAAAGCAGAGACTAAATTATGGGATATATGCTCATGAAGTAAAAATTTGTTCTAATAAAGAAACAATGGCTGCTTCTATTTATGATGGTCATAAATTCAACAAGAAATCTATTGATATTTTAAAGAAATGTACCTTTAGATTTTCCTATTAGATAAAGCAGAACATTCTTTGCCCATATGTGAAATCCTACACTCTTCTCTGAGGGTATCCTGAAGGTAATATTCCAACATAAAGTCCTTAAGGTATATTTTACAGTGCAAAACCCACAGTCATATCTGTACGCACACACACATACACACCCCCTCCCCAGGGTAATGTGTGAGAAATCTCTGAAGTTTATGCTTTTAAAGCACTTGGTTGCAGCTGGATAGAATTGTCCTGGGTTTCAGAAGGATAATTAAGTAATTTGTCATGGAGAGGAAACTGTTAAAAGTAAATAAAAGTACTAGGATTGTCAGAACAAAGGTATGACAAGTCAGGAATGTCAAGAGCAGAAGTGTTACTCTGAATGAGGTATTTTGTTGTCTTCTAAGTTAACATTAAGTTGTCTCTGATGGGCAAGAAGTGGCCAGTGCTAGGCACATGGAAACAGAAAACCTATTTTTAAAAATCTCAAACACAGCACATATTAATTAAAAATTCTGTCACTTAGATGCTCATGTCAGATTTTCATTATAGTGGTTAAAAACCTAGATCATTAATAAATTGGGTAATGACTGAAACAAATACTCTGAGAAAATATAAGGTATCCTAAAGTATAATTCAAGGTTTCTGAATATAAATTGCTGGTATAATTATATACTGTGAAGCTGGACACTAGTGGCTTCTAGCTACTCAGGAAGCTGAAATCTGAGGATTATGGTTCAAAGCCAGCCAGTGCAGGAAAGTCTGTAAGATTCTTACTGCCAAAAATGCCAGAAGTGGAGCTGTGGCTCAAGTGGTAAAGTTCTTGCCTTGAGCAGAAAAGCTCAGGACTAACACCCAAGACCTGAGTTCAAGCCCAGGACAGGCACAAAAACAAACAAACAAAAACTCAGGATAATAACTCAGCCAACTCTAGAAATATATTTCTATCAGAATGTTCTACTTTGTCTTCTTGAATATTGCAAACTAGTTTAATTTACTACCAAATAATGTCATTTAAGCAATACTAATCTATCTCTACATCTATCTAGCTATATACAAATATATACATCCAATAATACATGTAGATATTGAGTGGTCATGTATAGTTGAAATTTTTATTAGTGAAATATTTAATAAAATATAAAATAATTTATTTTAAATATACTACTTAAGGGGGGTAAGCAGGGAGGATTGGGTAGGGGGCAGGGGGAGGATGGGAAGGGATGGGAAGGGGAAACAAAGGAGGAGGCTACAATGCTTGATAAGAAATGTACTCATTATCTTGCCCATGTAATTGTAACCCCTCTGTCCAGTATTTTCACAATAAAAAAATAAAAATAAAAATAAACTAAATATACTACTTAAATGTTATTCTGAGTTCTTCAACTTTACAATACTGTTCATGTGTTTGTTTTATAGTGTTTGTAGTTTTTGGTGGTACTGAGATTTAAACTTGGAGTCTTATGTTTGCTAGACAAGTGCTCTACTACTTGAGCTATACTCATAGTCCTTTTTATTTTTAGGTTGTTTTTCAAATAAGATCATGTATTTTTTCCTGACCTGGCCTCAGACCATAATTGTTCTGTCTCTACTCTCCAGTTCCTGGGGTTACAGTCATGTACCATCACATTTGGCTTGTTTTAGAGATCAGGTCTCAGGTACCTTTTGTGAATGTTGCCTGAGCTGGCATCAAACAGAGGGTGACCCCCACCCCCCGAGCTCCTCCTCCCAATACTTATATTTTCTAAAACAGACTTTCTTATGCAATTATTAAAACTTTTTGCAATCAATTCATTTTACAGACAGGAATACCAAGGCTCAAAAGTTGCAACTAAATTACTTGCCCAGTCATGCAACAACAAAATAGTAGCATCTAGAATAAAGTCTGGGTTGCCATGACTCCAGATGTGTGTAAATTCAGACATAAAAAGACCAGATGGTTGCAAGGCACCTGTAATCCTAGCTACTCAGGAAGTTGAGATCTGAAGATCTGAAGATCTTTCCTTTCCTGTGGGAAAGAAAAGACTCTTATTTCTAAGAAATTATTCAAAAGAAAAAAGAAAATATAGAAATGGAGCTCTGGTTCAAGTAGTAGAGCACAATCCTTAAGCAAATGTAGCTCAGTACCAGGCCCTGAGTTCAAGCTCAGGAGCCAAAAAGCAACGACAACAACAATAACAAGCCAAAAAATTTAAAAATAAAACACAAAAGGTGATGATGATAGTTTCACTTTCTATTGGAAGATGCTCAGTGATTGAGAAGGGAAAGGAAATAGAATAGAAAAGAAAAAGTAATAAAATGATAAGTTTCTCTCCCATATTATGTAAGAATATGATGTCTGTTTGGTGCCTGTTTACTTTGGTTGCATGTAAAATGTTTTCCCATTTCTAGCACACTCTTATTTCTTCCAGATGATACAGCATTCTTATTCAGAAGAGAGGTATTATATCACATCATAGACTTTGAAATATTTCATCTAACCCAGTCCTAGCTAATGGAATCTTTGCTATTTACAGAGAGCATCATCACTAGCCTGGCCTTTGGGAGAATGACATTGGGTGAGACTGAACTAAGGAGGAGAATACTAGGGCTTGAAACTATTAAGAGATTTAGATCAAAGCTATTAGAATCATTCATATCATAATAGAAAGTTAAGGTTGGAAGGATTAATACTATGTTGCTTTGTTTAGAAATCTCTTTTTTGTATGAGAAATCTCTTATTTATATCTGACTCTCAAATGGAAAATTTCCCCTATAGCATATAATAAAGGTCCCCTACACCATACAATACCTAAAGTGTCTGCATGATGCTTTAAGTAAGGAAATATAAAATCTTTATAATAGTCATAGATTTAGTGTCTCAATATACTAGAGGAATTCAAAATTATCTGCCAGGAATATCTGGAGGGGTAATTAAAGTAAGAACATTTGAAGCTCCATCTACACATTGAAAAGTTGCATTGAATGAGTGACCCAACCTAACTTCCTAGCTACCTAGCAAATCTCTGTTGGTGTTCATGAATCCAAGTGTTGGCACATATTTAAGATATAGGTACACAAATATTGATCTGTCTTCTCAGATTATTTATTTAAAAAGGTTTCCCCACACAAATATGTTTATAGCTATAACTTGCTTAGAAGGCAATTGGTGACAGAGCTAATGAATTCCAAATAGTGCTTATGGTTTGGCAGATATCTCTGATGAATAATTTGAAAAGGAAGATATTGCAGTATGACTATTCTGGAATTGCTGAAATGTTTTAAATATTTCTTAAAATGTGGATCCCAATAATTATGTGTTTGTATTATGAGAGACAAACAGACAGACAGACAGACACAGACACAGACACAGAGACATAGAGACACATAGAGAGAGAATGAATTAGCTTTTCTCTGATATGTTTTCCTGGTTCCCAAGTAGTTGTTACATGCTTATAGCCCAACTATGCAGAAGCAACTAGGTTCAAAGGGCAGCAGGCTTACCAATTAGAAGCTTTAAAAACAGAAGGCCTAGCCAGGAGCTGGTGCCTTATTCCTATAATTCTAGCTACTCAGGAGGCTGAGATCTGAGGATCCCAGGTAAAAGTCAGCCTGGACAGGAAAGTCCATGAGACTTATTTACAATTAACCACCAAAAATCTGGAAGTGGATCTTTGGTTCAATTGGTAGAGCACTATCCTTGAATAAAAGAGCTCAGGGACATCTCCTTGGTACTGAATTCAAGGCCTAGGACCAGCAAGCCACCTCCCTACCCCCGACAGAGCAGCTTTATTTAGATACCTCTAAGAGGAAAAAAAGCAGAGAAAAAGTTGAATTTATAATGATACAGATTCTGACATGTTTTGTCAATCATCAGTAATGTATCTTTTGTCATTAAGACAACCTTATCCTATCAGTAAATTTTTTAGCATAGTGCTATATACATATACACGTGTATATACATACATGCATTCAAATTCCACATAGTAAGAAAGGTTGCCTGTCAGAGAGTTCTTAGGGTCAAGTGATTAAATATATTGACATATTGCTAAGTCCATTTGCTGTTAAATATAGCTAAATTATTTAGAAAACATAGAAAATGTCCAGTTAAGGAACTAAAGATCTACCTACCCAATTGACTGTTCCTAGGATAGAGTTCAAGGGCAAAGAGAGGGAAGGAAGATAATTCCCTTTTGTTAACAAAAGTAAAAATATGAATAAATAAAAAGCACTTTGAATTTCATTTGCATTGCTTTAAAATGAAAAGACAAGATGATTTTTTTTGTTTTTATAATTTACAAAAAGAAAAAAATCTAACGTTTTCAAAGAGTAAACAGGTTTGGAAAGCTAAAAAAACAGTTCATCCTGAATTAGTAGCTTTACTGGTAGTACCTTTAGCTGAAAAAGTTTCAAATATAATTTACCTGGAATAAATCAGTTTTGGGTTTCAGCACACATTTCAGTCTGAAGCAGTCTGCAGAATTAAATAAGACATACATTCCAACAAAACTTTTTATTTATTGGAGATCAGCATGTGCATTTGTAAATGAGTAAATAAGTTTTGCTTCATAGGAAAAAATATCATTTTTATTTAAATGTTATTGTCTTATTATTGCATCTCAGTTCTTTATTTTAACTATTATTTTGTTCTTCTTCACTTTGATGAAATAATTGATTTTATTTCAATCCTGGGTGCTAGTGATTAATACCTGACTCCTGCTAAATTCATCCTCTCTCTTAAGGTATTTCTTATCTGTAGTTATAGAAACTCTACAATCTTTGCTTTGAGCAAGTGAAACAGCAGCTAATCATCCTTTTTTTTTTCTTTTTGTCTTTTGAGAGAATCAATCAAATAATTTTTGTTTAGCCAGAGAATGAAGAAAATAGTATTATTTATAACTCTTGTGCATTACAAAGCTCTTCTTTTTATGTCTACAAAGATAAAGGTTAAATAAATGTCAACATGAAAATTACCTAAAATTTTATTTTTAAATGTTGGTGTATGGAGACTGAGGTTGTCATGGTGCCAGTTAGAAAAAGAATGAAGAATTTCCCATGACAGATAAAAATCTTGAGTAAGACCCTTAATTTCTGACTTTTTAAAAAAAATTATAGACATTAGGATCTGATTCACAGAGATTGGCTAGGATGGTCTCAAAATATGGATGCTGTGATCTTTCTTTTCCAATAAATGTCAAATACCAGTGAGCATTTGGACTGTTCAATATGAAGCCAATGGATTAGAAAAAAGAGCTCCATGCTTATGTTCAAACTGTTAAGTCTCTAGTGACTTGGCATTGTTTGAAACATTTGAATATTTTGTCACATATTTATATTGCAGATGAGGCATTCTTTTCTTTTCTTTCTTTCTTTCTTCCCATCTTTCCTTCTTTCTGTCTGTCTTTTCTGTTTTGATACTGGGGATAGAACCTGGGACATTACACTTGCTAGGCAAGTACTTTTCCACTGAGCCACATCTCAACCTGGTATAGCACATGCCTACTGTTTATAAATTATTTATGAGCCACAGAAGCTGAGGACAAACAAGGAGGGGAGTGGCATATGAGTTTTCTTCTTTTGTTGCAGAGAAGATTGTCCTATCACAGCTCACTCATTTGTGTCAACACAATTTTTCCTGTGTATTACTTTCCTGCTTATTTTGGACATATAACAAGTAAATATTAACACTAAATAAAGATTTACTATGAGATGTGGGTATAACTTTCCAAAGAAAATAAGATGATTGTATTTTGATGTTATACTTGGAAAAGAAAGCAGGAAAGTGAAAACACTTTTTTGAACTAATAAAATTTCCGGGGTGAATATTTTCAACATCAGTAGATTGTGCTGGGTAAAATTGTTTATTGATATACAGCATTAAGTAATACTATAGAATCCCCAACATTAACTTAATATGACTCATTAGCATTCTCATAGGCAAAAAAAAGCTGAAAAAATGCTTAACATGTGATTTTCCTAAGACTATAATTCACATGATCAGAAAAAGGAGCTATTCATATATGAAATACTATTGGAGAATTTTCTATATGGTAGAGTGTAGTAGAATATCTAAAGTTAGCTACTCATTAGAAATTTGTAAGATAGTGTGGGAGAAGAACATACAGAAATAACTAAGCTATAAGAGATACCTATCATAAAGACAAGTCAAAGAGATTGTAGGATTTCAGAAAAAGAACAAGGGTTGTGTAAATTCAGTGGCTTCTTTCTTTCTCTTTCTTTCTTTTCTTTCCTTCCTTCCTTCTTCCTTCCTTCCTTCCTTCCTTCCTTTCTCCAATTCATCCCCACCTCCCCCACCCCCACTAGGTGAGGTGACAAGCATTGTGGAGGTGGGGACTCACTTGTTTACTATTGTCTTGCCTGACTCATAGTAAATGCAGCAAATGAACAACCAATGCTCTTTCCATAGTATAATGCTGTTCTTCAGTGTAAACATGATCTGTGCACTGGTGGCTTTCTCCTATAATCCTAGCTACTCAGGAAGCTGAGTAATAAGGATCCAGATTCCAAGCCAGCCAAGGCAGAAAATTCTCCAAGATTCTGATCTCCAATCAATGAGCAAAAGCCCAGAAAAGGACCCAGTATAGCACCAGCCATGATCAAAAAGCCCTGAGTTCAAGCCTCAGTATGAGCATGTGTGTGTGCGCGCACGCGCATGCGTGCACACACACACATGCACACACACAGAGTAAATATGTCTGTTTCTCCTAACAGGTATATTTCTTCTTCCTCACAGCGATTATAGGATCTGTTCTTTCATTGACTATTCTGTGTTTAAAACATTCTAGTGATGTGCCAGAGTATAATATACCTATTTTACCATAGTTAAGTAATAAATACTTTTCATATTTATCTTTCAGCTAAAGTGTGTCATTGGGAAATTATAAAGTAGAGAGATGAAAATATAGAAGGAGCTAAGGTCATTGTTTCTACCAAACTCACAGCACACATAACAAATATATTATGTAAGTTGAAGATCGCAAGTTTCTTTCTGCAGCAACACTTGAAAGAGAAATTTGATCAATTTTCATTGTGAAAAATTTGACTTTTAGAATGCAGGTGTTATCTAAATCTTTAAAAACATTTGCTTATAATTAAGGAATTGAGAAGGTTTCTAGTAAGAAAAGTAGACATTGTTATATGACCATCCAAGAAATCCAGTGCTTTTACTGATAATAGGTTTTAAAGGGGAAAAAAGAAGCAAGATGAAATGGCATTTGTAGGTCATATATTTCGTGTAAAGGAGCCAGGATGACTTCAAAAGTGTCAAAGCTGTTTGAGTCTCCATTCATAAAACAAAATCAAGAGCAGAAAGAATGGTCTCATTAATTTTAGGTTCTTTCCCTAGCCAGCATTAGAGAGCTTTTTAAACTAAAAATTTCTTCTTTATTAGTGTATAATTAAAATATGTTTTGACATTTGTTTATAAATATGTATGAATACCACTTAACATGTCAAACTCATATTGAAGAATATGAAGAATATTTTACAAGAAAAAAATAGCTCAAGTAGACAATGCCAAAAGTCAATATTTTTAGTTGTTTTGTGCAGCATATTATTACATAAAAAGGGAAATATATGGGTAATGCCATTTTAAAATGTTGCTTGGCTAGTAGTCAATAACTAGGCTATGTTAAAGTTTGAGAGCTCATCTCTGAATTTTAAAATATATAAGGCCATATCATGTAATATACTCCCATTTTGATGTTGGGCATAGCTAATATGTGGACCATTTGATAAGAAATAATTTTTTTGCCTTTACCCAAAAAGGGTACAAATCATTACTTTAAATTTAGAGAAAGACTAATTTGGATAATTAGAAATGTCATTGGTGTCCAAAGAAAAAAAATGAATAAAAGACACAGAAAAATATGTATTTAAAATTGCAAAGACAGTTATGTATTCTCTGTTGAGGAAGTTTCATTTTAAAATTATTCAAAGATGCTGGATTATGCTGGCATCAACTATAGCTCTTTAGACATCCTCAGTCTTTAAGTAAATGGATTATTTTTTAATATATAATTGTACATGTCCATCAAAGAAACAGTCCTGTGTCATAAATTATGCAAGAAACGAGTCCCTTTAAAACATTCTAATTACAAGATATTTTAAAAATATAACATCACACTAGGTTAAATATAAATCATTATTGTAACATGGAAAAAGTTTTAAAGTTTCCCAGAATATTGTCTAACCAAGTGTCCTTAGTTATGGAATTAAACATTTTAAATTATGTTGATTAGATTTATTATGCTGGTTTGTGACTCACTATTCAGCCGGTGCTTCCTAAAGACTGTTCAGTAAGTAAAAATTAGATGACAAGAGTATAAAATGCCTAACCCAATGCTATAGAAATAACTTTGACATTCTATAATTTGGGAAAGGAACAGGTCACAAAAGACATGGTCTGGTTACAAAACAAAAGTCTAGTAAATGTATGTCTGTGTGGCTGACTTTGAAGGCCTTCCTTAGAAATGGGCAATGTGTATTTTGCATTTTTGGGGTCATTTTTTTTCTCAAGTGCTTTTCAGTTGTTACAATCTCAGTTCAGTTTCTTAAGAAAGAAGGCCCTTTTCTCATTTGTCATATCTAAGAGGTTAGAAAGTATGTTTAAACAGATATATTTTCTTTTCGTCTAACCTTGTCTGGAAGATATAGGAAAACTAATTTGCCTTATTTACATATGGCACAATCTATCCAGTATTCAAGGGTTTGTCAGAAACAGGAACCTTGTGCATTTCCATGGTAACCGATGGCATGCTGGCAGTATCTGGCTTGTTGCAGCTTCGTCTAGGCAGGCCGGCAATTAATCAGCCATCTACATGCACAAAATTCTTTGTGAGTGAATGGCAGCGCGCCTCTGTAGTGCTGTCTGTGCTTTTACAATTTCGTATTCCTGCCGGGCAAAGTACTTTTTTGTCTCTTCTATTCATTTTCCATAGCTCCCCAAAATGTGCTAGAAAAGAGCACAGGGGGTAGGGGTGAGGAGAAGAGAAACACATGTACCTGTAATTTCAAAAATGACATTATTTCTTCTGGCATCAAATATGCCAAGGTGTATTTCTTCCTTTTATTTTATGCCTCATATGGTTGCCTCCCCTCTCCTCTGCTTTCTGGGTTTTCTTAGGTTTGTGCTTGCTAGTGTCTTAAACTAAGTCTTAAGGTCCTTTATTGTTGATGCAAATAAGGCATACCTAGGGAAGCAGGTCTGTGCATAAATTAAGACTTGGCCCATGTTATGCATTGGAAATCCTTTTCTATTCCTTATCTGCTCCGCCCTCTCAGCTACATGGAATA
The DNA here is from genome assembly GCF_000151885.1 of Dipodomys ordii. Lineage (NCBI taxonomy): Eukaryota > Metazoa > Chordata > Mammalia > Rodentia > Heteromyidae > Dipodomys > Dipodomys ordii. The sequence continues at coordinate 2,518,823 of NW_012267391.1, forward strand.
GATAGCATTCCCATTTCACAGACTAACATGCAGCTCAGATCAATGATTCCTTAGCTTGTCTGGATGGAAGTGTGCCACTGTGTCTGAGGTTCCCTTCATGTACAATGGCGTCATGAGAAATCACCACATGTCACATGCATATTCTAAAGTTTACTTCCTCAGAAAATAGCCCCATTTATTTACTAAGTTGGAACCTGATATTGTCTAGGATCCGGGCAGGAGCATGAGAAAGATTTGGATCTTAGGTAAATGATAGAAAACTCTTTGGATTTGGCCTGATACTCTGACTACATCATATCTTAGGGAAGATGCTTGGCTTCTTTCTCTGACATGGAGAGACCTCAATCCAGTAATCCCCTCCTTGCAAAGGAGAGGCAGGAGGATCACAAATTTGAGTCCACCCCAGGAAATGGTAGTGGCAAGATGTCATCTCAGAAATAAAATGATAAACCAATCAATCAATAAAAAGACTAGAGGCATGGCTCAAGTGGTAAAACAACCCTGAACAAGAGTGCAAGGGCCTGAATTCAAGCCCCAGTACCAGCACACAATACACAGTCTACTGATTTCATTATTTTTTTTACCATTTTTTAACAAATTTTTACAATTAAGTCCTTCCCCCCCCCCAGATTTTTCAATTATTTTATGGATATACAACAAGAGTATTCACTTTTAATACAGTATACATTATAATAATATTCTCTCAGAGTATTCACCACTGGTGAAACGTGTCCAGAGCATCCCACTTTTACTTCCACTTATACTCCACTTAGACTTTTTGTCCTTTGCTTCTTTTATTTATGGAGAAATTCCATCACATCATTTGTTTAGTCATTCAACAAGTGTTTATTGACCTCCATTATCAATCAACTACAATCACTACCTAACAATGACCCAATGTATGGAAAATCTTCTCTACTGTGCAGATTATTCTCTGTGCTATCTAAATTGAATATATGAAGTAATGGACCACTTTCAGATGAAACTTTGTATCTACCTACATTAGATTGGAGAGAAGAGCACAATGCTGAGAATCATATGAACACAGAATGCATGGTTATTTATCACATATCTGTTTTCTCCATGTAATGCAAAAAAGAGGTTTTCTTCTGGGACACTTACATGAACTGGGAGTAAACCTGTACTAGTTGTGTGGGTGTGAGGCTGTTTGTTCTCCTTGTTAGAGGTATAGCTGGCATATACTTCATGCTTTACAAATATAAATGTATTGGTATGTGCCAGAAGAGACCGAGAGTCTCATGCTTTACAATGAAATCAAAGAAAATCATTTATAAAATTAAAAAATAAAAAGCAGGCTAAGCACTGTTGGCTTGCCTTTGCAAACCTAGCTATTCAGAAAGCTGAGATCTGTGGATCATGGTTCAAAATCAGCCCAGGTATAGAAGTTTATGAGACGCTTAACTCCACTTAAGCACCAAAAACTGAAAGTGAAGTTGTGGCTCAAGTGGTAGAGCACTAACCTTGAGCAAAAATGCTCAGGGACAGCACCAAGGCCCTCAGTTTAAGCTCCAGGATTAGCGTGTACGCATGTGCATGCACACACGTGCGCACACACACACACACACACACACACACATACACACACGGCAGGCAAAGTATAGGTATCCTGAAATGGTGGCCAATATTTAGCCTACAGATATGAAATATTACATGCTACTCACCATACTTATTGAACTGAGAATATTTCCTTACATTGTAATCCTTTAAAAGTTGGTGCTCTGTCTGTATATGACAACTTCTAAATTAGAGCAATCATAGTCTGATCTGTTTATCAACAGAAAAGGAAAGTTCTACCTGTGGAAAAGGTGGCATAAGGGGAGGACTTGGAAGACTTCACTGCTGGAGAATGTAAAGAGATAAATGCTATCCCAAGTGTGTGAGCTAGGGACATGGCAGTCATGGCCTAGTGATAAAGAGGCTGGACAAGAGAAGAATGCAAATGAGAGATAAGGAGCTCCGTTTCCATTTACCTACAAAAGAATTGATGAGGTAGCAAACCTAGAGAGAAGACAGCCTGCCACATGTAACCAGCCTTGTTCTTAAAGAGATTCCGGCTTTACCTCAGCTCTACCACCAACTAGCTGATGATACAGATAAAATCAGTTCCACTTACTAGGAAAATAGAGATCATAATACTCCTTAAGATATTTGTAATAGGTAAATGTAAATAATGTTTTTAAAAGGGATGGGCACATAATTGAAAGCATAGTAAACATTTGGGAGACACCAATTTCCCCAAGCCTTCCTTGTTTACTTTGTTTAGCTAGAGTCTTAAGCTTTGTTCCTTTGCAGGAAAATACCAGTCTGGTCCTTGAGGCCATGTAGGTTGTGTGCATCCCCAAATGTGGAAGCAAATATTTAAACAGAGTAATAACCCTTGGTTTGAATAGTAGAACTAAGTTCACTTTGAAGAATCAAGACTTAAGGATTAAAGCTTGAAAAAAAATAGAATTAAAGCTTGGAATCTTTGCTTCTACAAAAAACTTAAAACAGTTAGGAGCCAGGGGTTCATGTTTGTAATCTTAGCTACTCAGACAGAATACTCTCTGAGATTACATCTCCAATTTTCTAACATAAAGCCAAATTGGAGGCATGACTCAAGGGGGTGGAGCACCAGCAGTGCGCAAGGAAGTTGAGCAAGCATGAATAGCTGAGTTCAGAACCTACTATTGGCAAAACAACAACAACAAAAAATCACTCACTTATTTTCACTTCTCTGTTCTTTCCCAATAATGAATGGGAAAGGTCAGGTGGAAAGGCCAGAAATAGGTTACTTATCTGAAATTCTCCCCTAAGTAGATAAACTGAGACAGGTCCTTCAGAGCTGGAGCAAGTTTCACTGTGAGAGGAGGTGGTGGAAAGAACAATGGAAAATAAATAAACAAGATCCAAACTGTTCATCACTAGTAGTTTCTGGGAAGCAACTACCAAGTTTTCTTGATACTTTAGACTACTACTTGCCTGGCCCTTAAATAGTCCTGACCTAAATTTAGTGCTTAGTGTTCGTTGAATGAATAGGTATTACAGAAGGACACTTTAGTATTTTGTTTCCATATAGTTTTGCCATTGCCCAAGTTCATTGTCGGTATCACCACAAATACAGTTATACTATTCCCTACCATTAGCCAGAAATATGTGTGAGCCTATTATTCTATGAAAGCAATGAGACTAGAAGGTAACACGTGTCTTGTCATGTTTCCTCCTGCTACAGTCCCTAGATGGCTTCATCTATCACCTGTCACGTAATCATCTAGAGAAGCTTGACCTCACCCATTCGTTCTGTGGTTTGGATGATGAATGAGATGAGCTAGATCATTTAATTCACCTTATGGTACTCAAATGTTGAAGCTGAATGAAAGGATGTCTGACAAATCGCTTATTGTCATTAAGGTTTATTTTTTATATGCTTTAAATGGTTCCCCCATCTCTACGCATTGTCCAATACACAAAGCTAACTATTATAAGGAAGGCAGTACTAAATGGATGCTAGACAAATGAGAGCTGAAGCTGCCTGGTGCACGACTTGATAAGTGAGCACCAAATTATAACATCATTAGACAGAATGCCTGGCGTCGTTATAAAGTTGTGTGTTCTCACAGTATCCCTCCTCTGTCCTCAGCTCTTCTTCCTAGCATCTGCTTTCACTGGGCTTCCACATTGTTTTCCCAACAGCCAGATCAAGTTTTGGCTCTTTTGTCATGCCATTTTGGTTTGTTTTTGTTTTGTTTTGCTTAGAACTGTGGTTAGATATGGACACCAGGCTGGTCTCAGATTCTCTTCTCTCATCTTCAGACACACAAGTACTAGGCTGTTACTGCTAATTTTACAATGCCCAACCAATACTAAAAATTATCTTTTAGGTATTGATATATACAAATATAAGCTGTACAATGTAATATATATATATATATATATATATATTGCAAATATAAACTTTAAAACGTATAAAATATAGCTGGATGCCAGTGTCTCACACTGAGAATCCTAGCTACTCAGGAGGCTGGGATCTGATGATCGTGGTTTGCAGCCAGCCTGGGCAGGAAAGTCTATGAGACTCTTAGCTCCAATTAACCATCCACAAAGCTAGAAGGATAGCTGGGGCTCAAGAGCACAAAAGCTCCAGGACAGTGCTCAGGCCCTGAGTTCAAATCCTAGGATGTACTGACATTAATAATTTAGTAATCAATGAGTGAATGGATGGATAGAAGTATACTCAAATTTTGAAGTTAAAACATACAAACATTCTTATTAGTTTAGCATATTTTGCTAACAACTTGATATGTTAGTCAGCTTTCCCTTGATGTAACAAGTATCTGAGATAAATCAATTAAAATATGAAAATATTCTTTAGGTTCATAGCATAGAGGGTTCAGTTCAAGGTCATTTTAGGCTCTGTTGCCTTGACCTGTTGGTGACAGAATTCATCATGCCAAGAGCACAAAGTGAAGGAGACCTGGAAGTCAAAACAGAGTCCTCCTAATCATGCCACAAGCTCAGGCCCAAGCCTTTAACACATGGGATTTGGAAGATATTCAAGATCCAAACTGTAACACTTGGCTTTATAGACAATGAATTCTATTTTTACTTCTACCTCAGAGAAGCTAACTAGAATTCATTGCATATTTACAATAAATGAATATTTTGATTATTATCTTTAAAAAGCTTCATAAGTTGGCTCACCTTTCTCTTTTCTTTCTTTTTTTTTTTTTAGTGCCTCTCTTGGGGCTTGAAAGCTCAAGTCTAGCTTTCTACCATTTGAAACACAGCTCCATTTTTGGTTTTTTGGGTGGTCAGTTGAAGATAAGAGTCTCATGGTCTTTTGAATCCTGATCCTCAGGTCTCAGCCTCCTGTGTAGCTAGGATTACAGGCATGAGCCACCAGGTACCCAGCTGCCTTTCTTATTTTTAATACATGCAAGCAAGTTGGGTACCAGTGGTCCACACCATCTTACCATGAAATTAGTATAGAAATGTAATTGAAATATTTTGCTAAGGCTTCAATATCTAATGTGTACTTTACACTTCCTGCACATATCAATTTAAGAATAAATTTTTATTAGAATAGTTGGCTTAGATTAGGTAAAATTTACATATAAAATGACTAAACAAACATATCCAAGGTCTTTTAAAGTGTTTAATAAAAATCTAGTTTATTTACGTGAATTTACATAAAATTGAAATCTAGCTTTATGTCTCTGATTTCAGCCCCATTGGCTCCAGCCTCCACATGACAACCAGTGTCAAACTGAAAATAACCCAGCAAGCCTTTGCCCCCACTCACCATAAAACTGAGCTCTATTTGAAGCTCCAGATATGGGTTACAGAAAGTAGAACAGAAGTTAAGGCTTAGTCTACAGAACATTGCAAACCTACACTGAAAGAGAAGAAATAACGGGAGTGTTAGTGGTTAGGATTTAGGCAACCTAAGTCCATCCATCCACAGGAATAGAAGCCTTGGCCATGTGTAGTCGGTCTTCCACACTGCTGTCCCCTGTGTACCGTCTCTGCATTACCTGCTCATCCTGACAGGGCGGGGCCCATTGCCCTGTGCTTAGTATCCTCTACCAGATGTCATGAACCACATCAGCACAGTTCTTCATTCATCAGCGATAAATGCAAATCTACAGCCTTGGTAGTGAACCAAGGCTCTGTAAATCAAAGAATTAATTCCTTGTTTACTTTTGTTATATACATTCTACTAAAAATGTCATTTGAGTTGATAATGTAAAGCTTTAAAAATAGTTTTAACACTCAATCAATTTAGATTTCAGTGACGATTTAGTCAATTATAATAGGCTAATCTTTCTCCTCATGAAGCAGTTTTTTATGGGGCTGCAGGTTAGTAACTTAGCAATTGAATCTCTAGGCATTAAGGGCAGCTTGGGGTCAAAAGAGCACAGATGGGAAATAACCCAGCCTGAGATAAGACACAAAGAGAAGGGGTCATCCACGTACTGTGGCTCATACCTACCTATAATTCCAGCTACTCAGGAGGGTGATACATGAGATCACAGTTGGGCAAAACCAGTATTGACTTATCTTTGGGATAAGCCAATAACTATTCCTAATTAATATACCATATGTGAAGAAGTAAAGTCCAAATACAAAATCAGACAGCTAAAGCCAGGTGCTGGTGGCTCATGACTGTAATCCTAGCTACTCAGGAGGCTGAGATCTGAGGATCACAGTTCAAAGCCACACGGGCATGAAAGGCCGTGAGACTCTTATCTCCAATGAACCACCAGAAAACCGAAGTGGTGCTGTGGATCAAGTGGTAGAGCACTTGTCTTGAGCTGAAAAGCAGAGGGGCAGTGCCCAGGCCCAGAGTTCAAACCCCACGACTGGCAATAAAAAAATCAGACAGCTAGAATTCTCATAAAGGTCGCCATGTATTAAGTAACAAAAACTATAATAGTAAGGCCACCACCAGGGGAAGTGTATAGAGGAGGCAGAGATCAAAGGTCAGGATAAATCTCTACAAAATGCCAACATTTGTGGAACAGAAGTGGTAAGACAAGTAGCTAAAGAAGTAACTGGCCTATCAAGAGCATAGACTATAAAAAGTAAAATAATACCATTATCATCATCATCATCATCATCATGTAAAAGAACCAAAACTTATCAAGGAGAGTGGTTAATGATGTCAGAAATAAGGTTGTTGATGACCTTGGTGAGTGAAATCAAAACCATAGTGTACTGGGGTGAAGAGAAAGTCAGAGAGAAGAAATGTTGCATGCCTTGGTTCTTGCCTAAATCTCCATGCTAATCCCGGACCAACAAGCCGTGTGTGGATAATACTATTTCCCAGGTTACTTGTTTGAAAAATTGGTCCTATCACACTTCTGACCTCTATGTAGTGCTGTAGTGGTGAGCAGTCTAAGGTAGATTGCAAAACCTTTGTTCAGGCATTATTGGTTAACAAGCTGAAAGTGGAGAGATGAGGAGGCATAATAATCTAGCTTCATGGAAGATCCATAGTGGGAATGAAGACCAGTGGTCCTCCAGTAATCTTGTCTTTCCCTACCGAAATAAAATTTCTTCACTTGGGAAATTTTCAGCATTTTCCCCTCTCTGAAATGTCTAGCATTCTTCCATTTTATCTCCCTCATTAGTGCTATTGTTTCAGTTTTTCCTACATAGAATTACCAGTATATGCAAAAAATAAGCCAGGTGCCAATGGTTCCCATCTATACTTCTAGCTACTCAGGAGACTGAAATCTGAAGGTTACAGTTTGAAAAGAGCCAGGGACAGGAAAGTCTGTGAGGCTTAACAAAACAGTTAACCACCAAACAGCCAGAAGTGGAGCTATGTTTCAGGTGGTAGAGTGCCAGCCTTCAGCAAAAAAGATAAGGGACAATTCTCAGGCTGTGAGTTCAAGCCTCAGTACTGGCACAAAAACAAATGAAAAAAATCCCTTTGGAAGTTTTTAGTGTCACAATTAAACTAAGTTTTATTAGGGCAAATGAAGGTAGAGACAGAAGGGGAAAGGGTACATAGCTATAAAAACCTAATTTTCTTTTGCTACAATACAGATATACTGGCAGATATATCTTTAAAACTAAAATTGAGCCCCAAGTTTATATTATATATGTATAATAGATGAGTAGATGTCATACGAGAAGGAGGTAGGAAAGGAAGGAATGAAGCAAGAAAGGAAGAATAGAGGAAGGAAGGAAGGAAGGAAGGAAGAAAAGAAAGAAGGGAAGGAGAGAGAGGAAAGGCCTCAAAAAATCTCTGCTGTTATTTTTTTTTCTGGACCTTATTTTGACTTTAAAACATACTGTTGGGTGCTAATGGCTCATTCCCATAACCCTAGCTACTCCGGAGGCTGAGATCTGAGGACTGAGTTTCAAAGTCATCCCTGGCAGACAAATCTGAGAGGCTCTTAGCTCCAATTAACCATAAAAAAGCTAAAAGTAGAGGTGCTGCTCAAGTGATAAAGAACTAGCCTTGAGTGAAAAAGCCAAGCATAAGCACGAAGCTCTGAGTTCAAATCCCAGTATTAGCACAAAACAAAATAAAAATAAACATCTTTAGAACACATTCCACACCAATCTGCTACAATTATGGTGTGGAAAATCACTGGTTCAGGAAGTAAGACAACTCTTACTTCCTGACTGTGCTCTTAGTACATTCACTTTCATACTCTGAGCCTCATTATCTCATCTGTCAAGAGGTATTACCTCTGCACATTCCAGACATGTTATTTGCATATGATACCTTTATATTAGTTATTGTTGTGCATCTGAGGGCAAATTAGCTTCCTAAAAGAGGATTGCCCAGTTCTAATATATTATGAACAAGGAAGAGAAACATTAATACACTAATAGCCTTAGGCCTCAAATCCTGAAGAGCTTATTAGTGCTTATTTGGTCCCACATGGTAAGACCCTACAAACTTGTGCTGAGTGCTTTATATTCTGGAATACTTTTATCATATTGTTTTTTGGTTACTTTCCCCCAGCCATTGCTCAAAAGTGCTCACATTTTTACTTGTGAGTTCATTTCTCTATACTTAGCTCTTCCATTTTGTGAAATAAACAATCTTTCCCATTCCACCCACTGGTTTACTTTTAATCGCTGCTAATACTTGAGTGTAGTTTTCTGCTTCTTCTTGCTCTCTGGAACAGGATGGCAAACCTACTCCTGAGGGCTAATTAGGACCAACTTGAGCATACGTCAGCAACCCCTTAAGTGTTCTCTTTGAAAGGGTTCCAGTTAGTCCTTTAAAATGAACTTCAGAAAAGAACTCAAATTAATTTTTTCCTCAATGTCCTATGGTTTAGACATTGGATTTTTTTCCCCTAGTGACTTTTAGTTAGCAATCAAAGTGCTGTTTTTCTACATTATGATTTTTAACTCAACTTGCTGGGAGTGGAAAGATTCAATTATTTTTTTCTTAACTCTATAGTTATTTTTTATCTTTTACATTTTAGCCTGGTTCCCCAAAATGTATTGTCATTGAAGCAACTTTCTATTCCACTTGGAGTGATTTAGTAAGGGAAGTATTTCTTAGGAAGAATCTGACCAAGAAGTCTAGACCAGGTACCCTTCTGTGGCCATGAAAAACCCTCATATAATTTGTAAATCCCAGTGCAAAGTAAAAATGCAGCAATCCTTGCTTGTAAAATCCCACTGGAGGCAGGTGCCTGTAATCCTAGCTATTCAGGAGGCTGAGAGTTGAGAATCCCAGTTCAAAGCCATCCTAGGAAACAAATCCAAGAGATTCTTGTTTCCAGTGAACCAGCAAAATTCTGGAAGTCAATGTGTGGCACAATTAGTAGCACATTAATGTTAAGAAAAATAAAAAAGATGCACTTAAGCCCTAGTACCAGCATGCACGCATGCACACACACACACACATACACACACAAACATACATGCACACATATGCACATACACAAATAAAAATAAAAATAATAAATTTACTGAGAATTTCAAACACTGACAACAGCAAAACAAATCCATATGAGCCCCAGCTCATATGAACTCATCACACATTGATTCAAATTTCCTACTGCACTTTACAATGCTGACTTCAGGGTTTGAAACATAGATTTGATAGGCTCCCGTTAGATATGCAATTTCTTAATCTATTTGTCAACTATTAAGCATCTTAGTTATACTACCTTTTGCAGATTCTTTGACATCCTTTTATTTTATGTGTTTGTGTGTGTGTGTGTGTGTGTGTGTGTGTGTGTCTGTCTGTCTGTCTGTCTGTCTGTCTATACTGGCGCTTGAACTCAGGGCCTAAGCATGATGTGCACTGTCTCTTAGCTTTTTCACTAAAAGCTCTAACTTCACCATTTGAGTTACATCTCTATTTCCAGAGTTTTTAGTAGTTAATTAGAGGTTAGTCTCACGGGCTTTCCAGCCCCAGCTGGCTTGGAATTGTGATCCTCAGACGTCAGCTTCCTGAGGAGCTAAGGTTATAGAAATGAACTACTGGGGTTAAACGTGAGTCAGTGGCTACTTTAACTTTGTAATGAAAGATTAACTACAACATTTAAGAAAATTTGAATTTCCATATAGTCTTAGATTAAGAATGGCACTGAACAAGAACTAGCATTTATTGTCATTTCATTTGTTAACACATGTACATTTATAATGTTGAGAGCTTTTAAAGTTAAAAAAAAAACACTAGAAAGGCATAAAGGCCAGACTCTGCAGTCTGGTAAAACCTTGAAAATATTCCATGCATGTTTGGAGACAGCCTGTGGTATCTCAATTGATTGTAAAATATATTTAATGCTAAATTTGATGGCATCATTACAGTGCCTTGTGTTCTTACATGCATATTTTCAGACCTTCTCCTCCTCCACCTGGAGTAGCCACCATTTAGCCCGGCAGGAAGCTGAGTTGCTATGCTTATCTGCTTGGCTGGGGGAGAGAGAGTAGTGTTGATTTTGCTGTATGTGGCCAATTATCTTGACCTTTATGATACATCAAGCAGTGGAGCGACCAGGAAGCTGAGTCTCCCTCCCATTTACCTCTCCTCCCGAGAAGCGTCGCACATGGCGACCACATCAGTTTGTGGTCTTATATTCCATTCCCCAGCAATGCCCATCTTGAGACACTGTGATTAGCATCCTTAATTCCTAAAAATTGACTTGCCTTGTTAGAACTAGAAAGCTGTCGTCTGAAATACTTCTCCTACTGTTTGAAAGGGTATTATTTTAGTGCCCTGGGGAAATAAAAAAAATAGTTTTCAACCTACAAGAGCAGAGATTAGTTTTATTTTGAAGTATTTAAAACCTTTTAGATAGCTAAGAATGACCCAAGTTCAATGGCCTCTCAAGAATTTTCACAGATATGCACTACATCCTTATCTGACAATGAAAAATGCGTGCATTCTGTATATAGTTGAATATGAAGCTATACCTCCTTAATACATCAGGAAAATTGATCTCATCCACCAAGTATAGAGGGTGATTTCCTTTAGGTAAATAGCTTTCCTTGAAAAGGATTTCTGATCAAATCATTTAGATTTAATCATGCTTACTGAATACCTTTTTGTTGTTTTTCATATTTTTATTCTTTAAGCAAATAAAAATATTTCTCTTTATTAAGTCAGTGTTCATAATTACCTATAATAATTTTTCAGAGATATATAATTTTTTGAGTCACTTAGCATCAAGTTACAATTTTCTCTCTAATGGACTAAAAGATTATTCTTATTCCAAATGATCTCTAGTCACTGACTTCTTGACTCATTTAACCAGTCAGAGCAGTTTAGATGTTTAGACACAGTCTGAATCACACAGCTAATATGAATAAGTTTTGTTTTAAATCATTGAATTAACTGTCCTACTCCTTTAACAGGGCTGGCTGAGCTAACTGGACTTTTCAGTGGTAATTTGGAGATGGTATACTTCCTGTTTTGTTTTACAACTGTATGAAGGAAAGACACATATCCAGCACACCCCGAGAAAGCATGTATTCTCATTTCTTTTCCTGGATCCTCACCTGAACCACACAAGGGGCATGATTCCCTGAACAAAGGTATTGGTGATAACTGGATCCAGAGCAATTCATCCTCATTATTCATGACTGAGCTTGCCCTTTCCAAGTCTGATTTAGATATAGAAAACGGTGTCTACATTTCTTATTCACTATATTAATAATCCAAACAGCTTAGTCAGATAGCTGTTTTGTTTCTGTGAAGCCAACCAAGTTATTTTGCCAGTTATGGGTGGAATGGCCAAGCTACTGTCTTTCTGTTTGTGCCTACAACTCATCATCAATTCATGTGGAAGAGTTTTTAAGGACCATGATAGAGAAGTCAGGTGCCATAGTTTAATGGTCTTAGCACATTCAAGTCTTAAACATATGATGGGTACATGTTATAAACTACATAAAGCCGTGACTTCAGAAAAACAGAGAAAAATTGATATGTTCACATTACTTGGGGTTGGACTGAAGAAGAGAATTCTTAATAAGACCTTGAATGATTAGCAAAGAACACAGAGAAGAGCCTAAATATTAATAGTTCATTGCACGAAAGTTATCATAATTATAAAAATAGTTGAAAACTAAATTTCTCAGACAAAACACTGAGAAGAGCTGGTCAGTATATTACGGAAGGCTTTGCCACATCCAAGACCTCCAACCAATAGATGGAAGTAGGAATCACTCTCTGCCAGTGTGACAATGGAAACTCTCCAGACATTGCCAAATGTCTTCTAGTACCCAAAGGAATCTCATTTGAAATCCATAGGCTTGTCTGAAGTGAATTGTCTGAAATCTTTCAGACAATCTCATAGAGCTGTAATAACATGGAATCACTGTCATCTAGACTACCTCTACTTCCCTTCCCTGCTGCTTCTGCTGTTATTTGGGTTTTCTAGACTTAGTGCCAATGGAAGTGGGCCAATATAATTCTCAGTTTCTCAAGGCTAACCTGATGTTTGTGTTTTAGAAAGATATCAGTTTCTCATTTGGTTGTTAGTCTTGTCAGCTCCTGCATTGAAAGTGTTGTCAAGAATGAGTACTAATGAGAGCTGCAGAATATTTTAGAGAACCATACTGGATTACAACAAGGTGAGGGATTTTTTTTTTTACTTTAGCAAGATTGTAGATCTAAAGTTTTTAACTTTACTTTTTCTCAGTACTGAGATTTGAACTCAAGACTTTGGTAGGAAGGCATTATACCTCCTGAGCCATGTCTCTAGCCTCTTTTCCTGTTTATTTTTTTGAAATATGATCTTGCTTCCCTCCACCCCTGAACTGGACTAGCCCACCATTTTCCTATTGATATATCCCACTGTAGTTGGGGTGACAGGTACATAGCCACCACTCATAGCTTTTTCTGTTAAGTTGCAGATTTCATGAATTTTTTTTTTGTCAAGAGTTATCCTGGAACTACAATCCTCCAAATTTCAGCTTTCCCTACAGCTAAGATAACAGATTCATAACACTATACCTGTCAATTACTGGGTATTTCAGAATACAAAGTGTGGTTTTAAATAAATAATGTAGAGGGTGGCCCCTGAATTTCATTTAGGTTCTAACAAATAGGTAGTTTCTAAGAATTATTCACAATAGAATGTCAGCTGAAGCCCAACTCTGTAGTGACTTAGAATTGTGATCTACTTCACAGGTAATCAAAGAGACATAGATAAGACTGTTCTAGCTTTCATTTTAATGTATCTCTTTTAAAAGGAAGTTAGATGGTAGGAATCGACTGATCTTGCAGGGAAGTATATAGCATCTGCTTTGAGATATTAGTAGTATTGTGCAAAACTTGAGAATAATAGCAGTTGGTGATTCCTTTAAAAGTAAAATAAAATTGCCACATGGTCCAGCAATTCTGCCCATAGATTGACCCAAAAGAATTGGAAATAGGATTCAAACAGATACTTGTTTGCAAAAGTTCATAGCAGTGATACTTAGAATGGCCAATAGAAGAGAATCCACACATTCATCAACAGATGAGTAGATAAGGAAAATGTATATACATATAATGAAATACCATTTGGCTATTTAAAAAAGAATGAAATACTGTCACATGCTATAACACGAATGCATCTTGAAAGTATGTTCAGAAAAATAACCAATACACAAAAGAAAAATACATGATTCTATTCATATTGAAAATAGGCAAATACATAGAAATAAAAAGTAGATAAGAGGTTACCAGGGACTGGGAAAGTATTGCTTAAGGGGTTCAGAGTTATAGTTCAGGGTGATGAAAAAATTTAGAAAATGCTATAGCGATTATGTAATATTGTAAATAATAACACTCAATTGTATTTAAAGAATCTATTAAAAATAATACTAAATTGGTGATGTGATGGATATGCTCATTAGATTTATTTAATCTTTCCACAATGTGAAAAAATCACATTGTACTCCACAAGTATGAATAGCATTACCAATTTTAAAATTAATAAAATAATTTTAATATAATGAAAATGATCAATTTTATTTGACATATTTGTACCAGAAAAAAAAACTAGGGGAAATATTTTTACTTATATAATGAATAAAAGACTAATGTTGAAACCAATGTTGAAGCCAACAAATTCTAGATATAGCAAAGAAACAGGTGATTTGTAGAAGAAATACTAATACCATAAAAGCATATAAGATGTAACAAAATAAATATAAGGAAAAACAAAATATCACCTCTGATGAGGTCAAGTTGAAAGAACAACTCAAATTTATCCAAAAAATATGACTTTGGAAAAGGTTACTTTTGATGAGCATGAATGATTTTAATCACTGTGTTGTATTGCAGATGATTATATTATATTCTTAGAATTGTCCTTTTTTAACAAGAGCAACAGAGAGAGGAGGAGACTAGGTCTTTTGTTTTCGTGCCAGCAGTCACTAGGTATAGCTGAACTCCCTGGGGATATGGAGGAACAGAGACCCCTGGCCTGAGCCTCATGCTCATTCAGAATCTCCAGTGGGTTCCTACGTTCCGTCACAGAGAAATCCCTACAGGTCAAAGAGAAAGTAGAGTGTCCTGGCACCATGACATGCCATGTCCCTTGGAAAACACTGCAATTCATCTATGTAGAAACTAGATTATTTCCCCATCCCCACCGCTACTAGAGCTTGTTCTCAAGGACTCATGTTCACTTGGCTATCTTACTTTCTTCCCAGCCTGGCTTTGAACCTCAGTCCTCTAGGCCTCTGAATAGTTAGGATGGTAGGAGTGAGCTGCGGGTATCTGGCAAGGCATAATCATTTTAAATGTACAATTGGGTTTTTTTGGGGGGGTAACTCTTCTTTAAGCATTTTTAACAAAGACTCAATGTACAAAAGGGCCTGGTTTTGACCAACCTTGGACAGCCATTTATCTTGCATTAACAAATTGGAAATGCAGAACTCTCCTCATGGGGTTTGTTGATGTGCAGATTATTTACCTGGATATGTAATTGAGCAATACTGTGTCTGGCCTGCTAGTTGTTATTATGAAGCCACCCAGGAGATCATATTAATACCAAAATTACTCAGCTTTCCATTAATCAATTATGGGCTTCGTTATTTAGGGGACACAGTGAGTTTCTAGCAATAGAAAATCTGCAGTGGCTTTCAAATGTCGTCTTATTAGATCTGAAAGATTTGCCCAAAATGTGATTAGCCATAGAGTTCTCTGACATGATAAGGAAGCAGAGGGTACTATTTGCAATTATAAAAGAAAATGACAGGTAGCTCTAAAAGCAACAATAATTCAAACAGCAAGAGATACCAAGGTAGAGTGAATTAAGTTCTTTAGGCATCGTGTGGTTATTTTGGATAAACTGTTTCCTGCTTTAATGATTCTGATTGTATGTACTGAGGATTCACTGATGATTGCTAGGTATGTAATCTGACTCTGGATGCCCACAGGATCACAACTCAAGATCAGCAAACAT
The DNA here is from genome assembly GCF_000151885.1 of Dipodomys ordii. Classification (NCBI taxonomy): domain Eukaryota; kingdom Metazoa; phylum Chordata; class Mammalia; order Rodentia; family Heteromyidae; genus Dipodomys; species Dipodomys ordii. The sequence goes on from NW_012267391.1 coordinate 2,534,209, forward strand.
TGCCCATCACTGACAATTTTACTAACTACTGCATAACTATCAAAATGGAAAAATCTTACTAGTTGTGACTTAGATTGAATCAATATATTGATGTTAATAAGCTTCTTTCTAGAAAAACATCATTGATTTGTCTTTGGTAGTTTAATTTTTCTCTTTTATTTATTTTTCAGTTCTTTAATTCTCTCCAATCCAAACAGACTGACACATAAAACATAGAAAATTGTTTGTTTGTTGGCCTGCATGGTTGCTTTAGAAAGGCTAATCTTTCCTTTTGTCAATACTCATAAAACAGGGAAAGTGGTATGTTGGTCCAGTAGTTAGTAAAATCTTACTCAATTAAAAAATGTAACTATACACTAATTAAACCATTCAGGGTACAACCTTTATGGAAAGAAAGGCAAAGAGAATCTCTTGTGTACAGATACACTTTGAGCCAAATCAGTGCCAAGCACATTAGGGTACAAGATACCCTGTGTGTTTCCATGGAACCTAGAATTCTAACCATTAATTATGACTTCAGGAAAACGGTTTAAGTTCGCTAAGCCCCACATTAGTTTTTATTGATGAAAACCCTTTATCTGTAAAATGGGCTTAATAATGTTTATAGTGTGTTGGCCTTATTTCACTTTTGTATTTATATGATCATCTATTAAAATTGCATGCTTTTCAGAAAAAAAAGATACCCTGTGTGCATTATTTTACCTGTTACTTGGCTGATCACAGTGCTAAATCCAAGCTTCAGCCCTCACTAAGAAGTCACAATCCAAAGTTGGGCTTGAATTTAATTGAAATCAAGGGGTAGCATAAGGGATAACAAAAATCTTTTACTGCTTTGCATTTTGAAAACATTCCTATTTTTTTTGAATTTTTTTAGTTTAATTTTATTTTATTTGTGAACATACTGTACAGAGGGGTTACAATTACATGGGCAGGATAATGCGTACATTTCTTACCAAGCATTGCAGCCTCCTCCTTTGTTTACCCTTCACATCCCTTCCCAGCCTCCCCCCTCCCCCCAATCCCAATCCTTCCTATTTTTTAAAAAATACATTAAATACTGTTATGTAACTCATTTTAAAAGTCATTTTATTATACTGGCTACTTTTCCTTCTCCCCTACTTTCCTTCCTTCCTTCCTTCCTTCTCTTTCTTTCTCACCTTTCTTTCGTGTGTGTGTGTGTGTGTGTGTGTGTGTGGCTGGTCCTGGAACTCAAACTCAGGCCCTGAGTGCTGCCCCCCCCCAGTTTCTTGTGCTAAATGCTAGCACTCTACCACTTGAAACATATTTCCACTTCCAGATTCTTTTGTGATTAATTAGAGATAAGTCTCTCCTTAATGTTTCTGCCCTGGCTGGCTTTAAACAGATGTCCTCAGTTCTGAGCCTCCTGAGTAGCTAGGATTACAGGTGTGTGCCAAACAATATTTGTTGTTTCTTCTTCTTCCTCCTCCTCCTCCTCTTCCTCCTCCTCCTCCTTCTCTTCTTCTTCTTCTTCTTCTTCTTCTCCTCCTTCTCCTTCTTCTTCTTCCTTCTTTCTTCTTTTTTCTTCTTTTCTTCTTCTTCTTTTTTTTTTTTTTGCCAGTCCTGGGGCCTGAAAACTTGGGACTTAGGCACTGACCCTGAGCTTCTTTTGCTCGAGGCTAGCATTCTATCACTTAAGCCACAGCACAAATTCTGACTTTTTCTGTTTATGTGGTACTGAGGAATAGAACTCAGGGTTTCATGCTACCACTAAGCTAATTCCCAGCCTTGTTACTTGCAGTAGACAAGTGTCGGGTTCTTTAGCTCCTAGAAAACTGGCCAAAGTGGGAAGATGTGTTTATATATTCAGCGGAACAAACTTTTAACTGTGGATTTATTAGAAGTATACACTAATAGTAGAGTAGCTGTCCATAGTTTTCTGTTCTAGTGGTTCAGAAAGTAAAAGCAGCACAGGTGGTAACAATCACAGTAAAAACAGACGGGAACTTCTGATAACCCCTGGTGTCCCTCCTCTGGCCCTGAGGGCTAGGTGGAGCCCCAGACTCAAGGACTTAAGCCTACTGTACAGCTACACTTTGTTGTCAACTTGAGAACATACTGAAAGCAGGATCCTAAAAAAGTAGTAGGTCAGAATCAGAGTAATTCTATGTTGGGTCATTTTTCTAAATAGAACTAAAGGTATAAAGGCAGCTGAAGTTAAAGAGATAGAGTCAAAAGTTGGTTCTGAATGAAGTGGTAGGAAGGCGCCCGAGTCATCTCGTGGGCACCAGTATTGTATTTTCTTATCCGGTTCCCCCAGCTTCTGTGAGAAGTCCGGGAGCTTTGAAAATGATGGCCAGAAGCAAACCAAGTTTTCTTTTTCTTGACATTTCTAGTCATCTGCCAATGCAGGTGCTTTTCCTCATTATCAACCATTTTATACTACCTTACATTTTTTTTTGGGGGGGGGTCCAGTCATGGGGCCTGAACTCGGCTTGGGCGCTGTCCCTCAGCTCTTCAGCTCAAGGTAAGCGCTCTACCACTTGAGCCACAGCGCCACTTCCGGCTTTTTTCTTTTTGCTTATGTGGTGCTGAGGAATCGAACCCAGGGCCTTAGGCATGCAAGGCAAGCACTCTACCACTGAGCCACCTTCCCAGCCCCACTACCTTACATTTAAGGCGCACAAAGCTCCTGGATGGGAGGCTCAGAGCCGGGGAAGCTTAGTGAGGACCCTTGCTCTTGAGTGCTCAAAACAGAGCTGGGACTGGCCAATTCCATGTCTGAGCCTCAAACAGGCTGAGTGCCTCAACCCAAAGGCTCTGGGAGAACTGTGAAGGAGTTATTGAGAGATGAAAATCAGATGAAAGTGTGATGAAGAAAACTCCATGTTCCCTTCCAACCCCACTTTTATCACCAACATATCGGCAGGGTCATATTGCCCAAAGGTAGGTTGTCTAATGAGTGAATCTGAAAATAAAAGCTCTATTTAGACATTTCCATGTCTAGGAGTCTTCTGCTGCTTGTGATAATAACAGGAATTTGATGCTTCTATGTGCGTCTGGGTGGAAGGCAGAAATGAAGGGGGGGGAATTTGTTTAATTTCTCTGGAGACTGGTGTTAATAGACTACACTTTTAGAAGTGAATTAACTTTATACAATGTTTAAGGAACATTGTATATGTAGGATCAAATGAGGGGAAGGGATAGTTTTGCCAAAGGCAACTGTTATCGAGGTTCTGAAATTAATTGGATGCTTTAATTGAGGTAGATTACTAGCTAATGCTTGCCTGAATATAGTAATTCTCCTATTAAATTATCTTTGAATAATTACCTGAAATTTCTCAGCTGCAGGGACTGATGGCTATTTAATTGCACAGTGGTGTTGCTATATAATTACTTAACAAGGTGTCCTGTAATAGTTTAATTCCCCTTTTACTGAAAAAAATGGATGATAAAGTAACTACAAATATCCCTTTTCAGAAAAAAATAAATTTCTGTAGATTCTTTCCTTCAGAGTGTATTTATTATTTAAAAGTAAATTAAATTTATCAATCAATATTCAATTTATAATTCAAGTATTGATCATTTTTTAGAGACTAGGGTTTCATTAGCAGAATGTACTAAATAACTTTTCAAAGGTTTGGAAGCACCAATTTTAATTTTAGTTTAGCTCAAACATCCTATATCTCATTATTAAATATCCAAAAGTCACTTCTTTCTTTTAACTTTATTGCATATTTAGCTAGAGTTTTCAAATTAAGTATGAATGTATTAAATGAATAATTAAATACTTTAACTATATGGCCATATGTCACTAAACAGTAGTATGACAAAAAGTAAATGAATTGTCTGGGATTAATTGGTAAATTATCTACAAAATACATCACATTCATCAAGACATCAATTTATTTGTATTTAGAATACTATTTCAGGCATATTGGAATATAAATGATGAATATAAAAAATCATTGGACTTTTATCAGAAAATTTAATTGAGCCCTATGTTAATAATATTCAGATACCAAAGCCTAAAATAAAGTTTAAAAAAAACAGATATATTTGTTTGGTTGGTTTTGATGCTGATTCTGGAGCTTGAACTCAGGACTTCACAATTTCACTTCTTTTTCACTCAAGGCTGGTGCTCTACCCCTTGAGCAGCACTACCACTTCTAGCTTTTTAAGATGGTTAATTGGATATAAGAGTACTATGGACTTTACTGCTTGAGTTGGCTTTTATCAGTGATCCTCAGATTTCAGCCTCCTAAGTAGTTAGAAGTTTAGGTGTGAGTGACCAGCATCCATCAAGGATACTATTTTTGACAATTTTTCTTTCTATTATAAGTTGGGGAAAAGAAAGAATCAGGAAAGTGGGGAAGGGAAGGGATAGTGGGACAACAACAAAGGAAAGGGTAATAATGATCAATAAGTAATGTACTCATTGCCTTACTCATGTAACAGCATCTTTACAATAAAATAAAATAAAATAAGAAAGAGTAAGGACAACACAGCTGATTGAGATGACTAGAAAAGAATTCAAATTTCAATTCATTGCCAGTCTCAGCATACTGAATTCATTTCCAGTATTTGTCACAGAATGATTTAACATTGAACATATCTGAACACAATGGCATGCCTGTTGAACTAGATAACACCAAAAATTTGTTGACAAAAGTTAGTATTGAAGTCAAGCACTGGTGGCTCACACTTGTAATTCTAGACCTTCTGAAGATCGCAGTTTGAAGCCAGCCCAGTCAGGAAAATCCATGAATCTCTTATCTCCAATGAACCTCCAGAAAACTGGAACTGGTACTATGGCTCAAAGTGATAGAGCACTAGCCTTGAGTGATAAAGTTCAGGGACAGAACTCAAGCCCTGAATTCAAGCTTCATGACAGACAAAAAGAAAGTCAGAATCGAAAATATTTCAATAAATTAAAAGAATGGGTTACATTTGCAAGATGTGGTTGGACAGGCTGAGCGCAATTTTATTCAAATACAAGGACAGACAGGCAGGAAAATTCTAGTTCCATATAGCACAGTTATGGAGTTATTGTGGAAAACTAGCTAAATGTGAGACTTCACATTCAGTCTATTTTTATAATTTAACCTAATAGTGAAATGTCTAGATAGAAACATAGACTGTTGAAGTAAGAATCCTAAACATTGGCTGAGACTAACAGTTTTCAATGTGATATTTAATGCTTCGCTCACAGATATAATGTATGAATTACATGGGGTTAAAATGATCATTTAAGTATTTATAACTTATTTGTTATGGCTCAAGATTCAGTAATTTTATCAGGTGAAAATGACACAGTAAACAATCTTTTTGATTTTGCAAGGAACATATGAAATGGCTTGAAGAAATTTCCTCAGATGTTACAGATTCAGATGGACCACTTTCCTGGGGTATGCATAAATTGACTTGAGAAGATTTGGATTTTTCCAGGAATCTAAAGTATAGCCACTTCAGCCAGGACAAATAAATTCAGTGAGTTTTATAGGTAATACACAACAATACAAACTATATCAGTCACTAATCTTTGAGACCTTTCAAACAGGAGTTGTGAAATTCTCCTGAATGGAGAAACAGAGGCCAGATATTTGATCATTTCAACCTCTGGCTGATGGAAAAATAGTTCAAAGCCAAACAACTACCAGTTGCTGCAGATTCAGGTAGTGAGAGTGAGGATGCAGATGAAGAAGAATGACTTTCTGATGGGAAGAGTGGAGATGGAAATGAGAGAGATGCAGATGTGCGAGGATATGACCTTGTGCCAGTGTTCATGTCTATAATACTAGTTGTTCAAGAGGCTGAGATCTGAGCATTACGACTCAAAGCTAGCCCAGGTGGGAAAGTCCATGAGACCCTTAGGTCCAATTAACTACCAAAAAAGAAAAGAAAAAAAATCCAAAGATAAAAGATGTAACTCAAGTGGTAGAGGGCCAACCTTGAGCAAAAACAACTATTGGATAGAAACCAGGCCCTGAGTTCAAGCCCCAATACTGGCAACATACACACACACACACACATACACACACACACACACACACACGTGCAAAGATGCTCTTGGTAGTCCCAAAAGGTTGTCTCCCCACATCCAAGATACAGTCCTTTGATGATTTATGCAGTTTAGCCACTTTTGAGTTACAGGTCACTTTTATACACTGAAGCTGAGGACACAAAAAAGTAACATGGCTTTGCTTCTGACCAGTGAGTTAAAGGGAATGTGGCTAAAATACTGTGTCATGGAAATGATCTTTCCACAGTGCAGATACCTGGAGCCTGCAGTTTGCATGTATATATGGCATAACTGACTATCCCACAAACATGCTAGGGCACCAGACAAGGCATGTACACATCACTGCCCCCCCCCCACACAAAATGGCAGGCCCATTTGCACTATGTAGACTCTGGTAAGTGGTTTTCTCTTAAATAGTTCTGTTGGTAAAACAAATGAACAAAATAGGCAGCAACAGATTTCCTGCAGATGCACAGATACTCTGGTTTCTTATTCTTTTAAGTAGCAACTCTAGAGAAATTTATTTATGTATCTATATACATATGTATATATACTCACATATATATGCATACATACACATATTTTTTTTCATTTAGGAAATGTGCTTCCTTTTGCAAACCCATGGACAGTATTGTTACCTTTTTTAAAGGCTCTTAATTGTGTTTATTTTAAATTGGACTTCAGTTCCAATAATACAATTTAATCAGTGGATGTAGGAGTTTAATACCACTGTTATATTTGACTTCTGAATCAACATGCTCATTTTTAAAAATAGATGTAGTCCTTGAATAAAATGAATAGTCTGATTATTAAGAATGGACTTCATTTCTTGTGTGGCTTTCCTCAAATGGAAATATGCATCTCAGAAGTAATTATACAGGAAATCTTCCCTCGCCCCACATATCCGCTCATCCCTAAAATAAAATAAAATAAAATTTTTTCAAGTGCTTCCAAAAGGAAGGAGACACATCTTTGTCCCTCCGCTCAAGCTTCTGCCAAAAGACAAATGTCAAATTAAATGGACAAGACAAAATAGAATTGTCTTTATTAGGAGCTAGCTGCTTTGTCCTGCAGGGTGTGGGTGTGAGCTCACAGGGACGGAGATCGATTCTTCATTGGGATTCACATTTTGACCAGCAATGAGAGACCACAATTAGGTCGAACTTTGATCAATCTTCCTGCCAACAGATCTGGAATCACATTTTAAGCCTGATCTGTGCTCACATTCTTCTTTTCTTCCAGCACAAAAGCTTGGAACCACAGCATCACTGAAGCATCCTTGAAATCATTTGTGTTTCACTGGTGATGTGAGATATGACCATTCTTTCATTCCACAAACTCGATGGGCTTTTTCTCCACTGTCATCTAAGGAGAATTACTTAACCTTTTATGGCCTCTGTCTCTCATCTGCAGTCCTAGGTTTTTGAGACTATAATGAGTAGTTCCAAAATTTTATTGTGCTTAATCATAGCCTACAAGCTTGTTAAAAGTACATTTTCCTCGGCACTGCCACCTGTGATTTTGGCTCAGTGGATCTGGGGTGGGGCTCTAATGTTTGCATTCTTCACAGGCTCCCAACAGGATTCTGATAAAATCAGAGCTCGGCTTAAGGTGATTTCTGAAGTTCTTTCCAAATTCTAGTCCTTCTAAAGATCAAATTGAATTACATATAATTCCATTGGTCAAGCAATACAGATGAAGTAGCCAAGAAGGTAACAATAATTAAATAGCTACTGTTCATTGATCATTTGGGGGCTATCTTAAAGCCATAGAATTTTATTCTTTCATAATTTTAGGAGTCCAAATTCAAAGTGCTGATAATGTTATTTCCTCCTGAAACTTCTACAGTTAATCTATCCATGGCTTTTTTAGTCTAATGACTATAGGTAATCCTTGGCCTATCTTGACATTATTGAACAGTTTTTGCTTATTAAAATCTAGCTTTATTTTATTTACATTTATCTATATTACAATATAATCTTATGTTGATGAAGCTTTCTTTTGAGACATTTAGAAGTATTGACTCATTGGGCCTCACACAGTATGAGAAAGACAGTATTAAATGTGGTGATGAGCATGAAAGTCATTTGGTCAGCGATGGACAGCAGACCTCGAGGAATAAGTAGGCACTTGCTTGCCTGGAAAGGGCACTGAAGTAGAGGGAATAGAAGGAACAAATGTCCCTATCATTAAAACGCATAAGATCTCTTAGGAGAGGATCACAAGGGCTCAATAGCTATGAGCATATAATCATGTAAAATGATGTTTATCTAAATGAACTCCAAGAAATGGTAATAACAGGGTTTTTTAAATTTTACTCTGTGTGGTGTTTTTCCTCATTTCTTCCTGCTTTTCCTCCTTTGTCTGTTTTTGATTTCTGTAACTTTTTTCTGGTACATAAGTTTATCTGGTTTGGAGAAGGTAAGGGGAAGCCCAGAAATTGTGGGAGAAAGGATGAACCAATTCAGGAGTGAAACTCACTAGACATCATGTTGAAAATGTACTATACAACTTGAGGAGTAGGTTGGGAGGGAAAAACCTGAAAGAAAATGAGGGTAGAGGTGACACTGTTCAAAACCAAATGTATTCATTACCTGACTTATATAACTGCAACCTCTCTGTACATCAGCTTTACAATAAAAATAGATAAACTAATTAATTTTTTAAAACAAAACCAAAAAGTTCACAAGATATTCATGACTATCAAATGTCTAATTTGTTTCACTTAACATGATATCATCCAAGTTCATTTACATTGTCGTAATGATCAATCCCCTTTTCTGGCTCAGTAGAATTTCACTATGCATATACGCCATGAGCTCTTATTATTCTGAGGGTGGATTCCTTGGCTATTTTCCTAAGCTGGCTTTTGCAATAGTGTTTCAATGAACATGGGAGTGAGCCTGTCTCTTTTACCATGAATTCTCTAAATCCCCTAAAGCCAGGGAGAGAAAGAAAATAGTGAATTATCTAATTTATATATGAAATTTATACATGAACAAATTGAACTTACCTGTAAGAAGGAGGATAGTAGTTACCACAGACTAGAGAAGACTGTTGGATGGGGGAAAGACTGATTTTGTACAAAGGCTACAAAGTTTCAGATAGAAGAAATAAGCTTCAGTGGTTTATTGCATTCAATGATCCCTATAATAAATAATAAAATAAATAAATTGTGTATTTTGTGGTTGTGAAAAAGTATTTCAAATATTTTCACCACAAGAAAATAAGTGTTTGAGGGGGGATGGGGAGGATTGGGTTGGGGGGCGGGGGGAGGATGGGAAGGGATGGGAAGGGGAAACAAAGGAGGAGGCTACAATGCTTAATAAGAAATGTACTCGTTATCTTGCCCATGTAATTGTAACTCCTCTGTATGGTATTCTCACAATAAAATATAAAAAAAAAGAAAATAAGTGTTTGAGATGTTCAATTTATTAGCCTGATTTAATCATTCTACATTGTAAACATTACATGAAGCCCTGTAGATAGATGAATTGTTTGAAATGAGTAATACTGGGATTTGAATTCAAGACTTCATACTTGCTCAACTTAATTGTCTGGTGCTCTACCACTTGAACCATGTCTCCAGACCTACATTCTGTTGATTATTTTGATTTTGGAGATGAAGTCTCACAGACTTTTCTGTGCATGCTGGCTTTGAATTGCATTCCTCTAGACAGATCTGAGTCTTCTTAGTAGCTAAGATTATAGGCATCAGCTTCTGGTGCCCATCTAAAATGGTTTTCTTGAAGAATAGAACTTGCTCCAGGGCCTGAAGCCTGAGTCCCTTTGGGGAATGTGAGAGGTAATGAGGAGTATTTAGATATGATGCTGAAAAGGTAGTTCACAGAGTGGTTCATGGAAAAATGTAGATGTTAAGGAATTTAAACTTACTAAATTTTCTTTTTTTCTTTTTAATTTTTGTTCTGCAGTCAAACAAGGATGAAATGGCCAGTTGTGTTTTTAATGAACATTTTATTTATAAACTGTTAATTCTACTCTTAGTAGGCGCTGTCCCTCATCTCTTCAGCTCAAGGCTAGCACCCTACCACTTGAGCCACAGTGTCACTTCCGGTTTTCTGGTGGTTTATTGAAGATAAGAGTCTCAGAGACTTTCCTGCCTGGGCTGGCATTGAACTGTGATCCTCAGATCTCAGCCTCCTGAGTAACTAGGATTACAGGCGTGAGCTACCAGTGCCCGGCTCTACTGTTCGAATTTTAAATTCATAAACAGAAATGGGCATTAGGAGGTGATGTACAATGGCTAGACACCAATGGCTCATGCCTCTAATCCTACTAGGGAGGCTGAGATCTGAAGATAGCGGTTTGAAGCTAGCCAGACCAGGAAAGTCTATGAGACTCTTATCTCCAACTAACCACCAAAAAGCTGGAAGTGGCTCAAATGGTAGAGTACCAGCCTTGAGCAAAAAAGAGAGTGTCCAGGTCTTCAGTTCAAGCCCCAGTACCAGCACAAAGAAAAGATATATACAAGGTAATCCATTACGGGATTACTTATGACAGATGTTTCAGTAACAACAATGTGGTCAACAATAAGAGTCTTGCAATAAATCTTCACATTTTACATATTAAGGAACATAAATTTAGCCATTAAAATATCTTAGAAAAATAGTTATTGTCAGGAAAGAGTTCATGATACAGTTAGCATTTTAATGCAGGTTATCAATCAACATATGTGATATAATTTGTAAGATATATATAAATACAGTCATGGATGTATGTTGAAAAGTAAGAAATGGGCAGGGTTCTCATAGCAAGTTATATGATGATGCATAAATTTCTCTTTTGTCTTAGGCTTCTTAGACTGCTGTAACAAAATGTAGTAGTCTGCAGGGCTTATAAACAAGTCTAAGGAACTCTGCTCAGCTAGCCTGGAATTCTAGATGTATCTGTGAAGTATATGATATCAGTGTGTGAGGGAGAGTGAAGATCTTTCTTTCAGATAGTAGAATTTTTGGTGATGTAAAGCCTGGGGCTTTTTGTTTGGGTGCTGGTACCTGTGCATGCTCTCCAAAGTGTCTCTGTAATGTTACCCAAGAGTAGCAGGTAGAAATATAATCAAAATGCAAATCCATGCAGTGTTTATTATGAGTCATATAATATCGACTGTGCCCTCCATAATGTAGATAACATCATTATTCCAATTTTACCCAAAAAATACACAGATATGGGGAGGAGGTAGTTAGAAACTTAGCTTTAGTGATCCATAATTGTGCTTGAGATCACTGTGTAGCACTATGTTAATAAACATCTTACCAACTTCTACTTCAATATCAATATTTCCATTTTCCTGAAAAAGACACTGTGGCTTGCTCAGAAAATATGGACTATCTAAAGAGAGAATTACCAGGTGGGAAGAAGGCACCATGCCCGTAGCGTTACTTCCTGCTATTTCCTTCCCAACTACTGCTTCCTTTTTTGGGCCATCATGATAGGATTGCTTCAGCTCTGAAAAGCAAGCCCAGAAACAGATGGAAAATCATCTTAACCCAAGCCCTGGTGACCTCATGCCTATATTCCTAGCTACTCAAGAGTCTCAGATCACAGAATTATGGTTTGAAGGTAGCCAAAGCCAATGAATCCTTTGGATTCTTATGTCTAATTAACCAGCAAAAAGCTGGAAGTGGAAGTGTGGCTCCAGTAGTAGATCACCAGCCTTAAGTGAAATAAAAAAAGCTAGGGGAAAAGCCCAAGGCCCTAAATTCAAGTCTTAGTACCACATTAAAAAAAAAAAAAGAAAATCATCAAGATGACTCTCCTAAATCTCAGGCAAGGACAGAAACAGTGAATCCAGACTTTACTGGTTAATCATGGTTTGACATTAGACAAGTTTTGTAATTTCCCAAAACCTCATTTTCTTCATCTGTAAAATGAATATTACAATGGTATTTACATCAGAATTAGGATGAGCACTGACATCATTCTTCTAAAATACTCAAGAAATTAACCATAACAATAATAAGGACATTAGTTTTAAAGAAATCTATGGCTAGACCAATAACAAATGATACTCCATGAATCAGTTATTCCTTGAAAAAATAAGCTATATAATAAGGAAAAGGGATAGTAAAGCAAAACAAACTGATGGAAACAAAATTAAACAGGATTTTTTAGTGTAGGTCTCTTCTGTGCCTTGAATAGCCACAGTATTGCTGGCAAAGCATAGAGGTTGATGTAGAAGGGAGGTTTTCTGAAACTCCTATACACATTGGTATCTTCTGAAGACTCAGCAAATCTTGAGGATCTAGGGAATAGTATGCACTGAAAAAACATACTGAATATTACAGGGTATTCAGCAAACTGTGGAATTCTTCTCACAGCATGCTATCTACTTCCCCATCAGAGCCTTTTCCTAAAAAAAAGAAAGTGATATATTCTGTTGTCTCTTAATAATTCTCATAATATACCACATTCTACTAAAGCCTACAGTTGTAGAAAAAAGTGGAGCTGATTCTAGTAGTGTTTGGTATGAAGTAAAATAGATTCACAAACTAACAAAAACAGCTGCAAGTATGTATTAGAAAACTGCAGTCGTGTATCTTGGCACACACTAAACCTGTCCCCTCGCCTCAGCCTGGAATTTTCTTCCCCACTCCAGTGCCTTTCCACCTCTCCTCAGCTGGTCAATTCCCACACCTTCCTCTGGCTCACCAGAGGTACTATCTCCTTCAGGAAGCCCATTCTGCGTAAGCTGCCCCATAGACTTGCGATTTACCCCATCAGAGAACCATTCCAAAATGGTTTTATTTTTATACCCATAATTGGAGTTTTATTTTTTGTGTGTTTTTTATTGTAAAATACTGTGCAGAGGGGATACAGTTACATGAGCAAGGTAATGAGTACATCTCCTATCGAGCATTGTTGCCTCTTCCTTTGTGTTTCCCTCCCACCTCCACAACTATCCCCCACCCCATCCACCCTGGCAAAGATGTAAAGTTCCTTTTCAACATACTGTCTTGTACATCTCATTGTTACAGTGGGTCAACCTGTATCGCTATTTAAGCATTTTCGTTTTTTCCCTTCCCCTCCCTGAATTAGAGACGTGTATATACAAGATGCAGAGCACCGACAACAAATACAGTGAAAACAGGGGTTAAACCTTGGGGGAAGAACATACAAAGAAACCAAAAAAAAAAATCACATGATACATTATAAATACGTTAGAAACAATAGCAAGAAAGAAAAAAAAATTTGTGTCCCTATCTTGAGGTTTGTTTCGCTTAATATCATCTTATATGGTCACATATACATAGCTTTTGGCCTTTTCTACTTGTTTTACACATGTACTAGTTATTGCAAATAAGAGAAAACATGGGACCTATGTTTCTTTGGGCCTGGCTTACTTCACTTAGTATACTTTTTTTCCAAGTTTTTCCGTTTTCTAACAAATGGGGTGATGTTTCATTCTTGCTGATGGAGGCATAGAATTCCATTGTGTGTGTGTGTGTGTGTGTGTGTGTGTGTGTATAAAGAAAATGTGATATATATAGATATATATATATCTATATAGATATATATCTATATCTATATAGATATATAAGTATATATATCTATATATATCACATTTTCTTGATCCATTCATCTACTGCAGGGCATCTGTATCGGTTCCATATCTTAGCTATGGTAAAATATGCTGCGATAAACATAGTTGTGCTGGTAGCTTTAATATGGTCTTGTTTGTGAACATTCGGGTAAATGCCCCAAAAGTGGGATTGCTGGGTCATAGGGGAACTCTCTGTGAGGTCTTTTGAGAAACTTCTATACTGCTTTCCAAAGTGTTGAACAAGTTTACACTCCTACCAACAATGCAGTAGGGTTCCCTTCTGTGCACATCCCCTCCAGCATCTGTTGTTATTAGATTTATTGGTTATAGCCATTCTAACTGGGGTGAGGTGGAATCTCAATGTTGTTTTGATATACATTTCTTTTATAGCTAGAGAAGTTGAGCATTTCTTCATGTGTCTATTGGCCATTCTTATTTCCTCTTCAGAGAAGTTTGTCTTTAAGTCTTTAGCCCACTTATTTATCAGGCAGTTGTTTCTTTGAAGATTTGTTGTTGGGGGATTTAATTTTTTGAGTTCAAGGTATATTTTAGATATGAGACCCTTGTCCATTATATGGCTAGTGAAGATCTTCTCCCAGTCTGTGGGCTTTCTATTGATCTTGCTAGCTATGTTCGTTACCATGCAGAAGCTCTGCAGCTTCATGCAATCCCATTTGTCTAACCTTTGTTTGATTTGCTGTGTTTCTGGGTCTCTCTATTAAGAAAATTTTTGCCTATGCCAAAGAGACCTAGAGTTTCTCCTATTCAATCTTGTGATGTTTTCAGAGTGTCTGTTTTGACTCTGAAGTCTTTGATCCATTTGGAGTTGATTCCGGTGCAGGGTGATATATAAGGATCTAGCTTTAGTTTTCTATAGGTGATTAACCAGTTTTGCCAGCACCATTTACTGAAAAGGCTGTCTTTCTTCCATTCTACTTTTTTAGCTCCCTTATCAAAGATTAGGTGGCTATAGGTCTGTGGGTCCATTTTCAGATCTATTGAATTGGTCTTCAGGTCTGTTCTTGTGCCAATGCCAAGCTGTTTGGATTCCTATAGCTTTGTAGTAGAGTTTGAAATTTGATATTGATATTCCTCCAGCACTATTCTTTCTATTAAGGATTGTTTTTGCTATTTGGGGTCTTTTATTGTTCCATATGAATTTTTGGATTGCTTCTTCTATTTCATTGAAGAATAAGGTTGGAATATTGATAGGTATTGCATTGAATTTGTAGATAGCCTTTAGAAGTATTGCCATTTTCATGCTATTGATCCTTCCAATCCAGGAGCATGTGAGGTTTTTCCACCTCCTAAGTTCTGTTTTGATTTCCTTTTTCAGGTTTTAAAGTTTACATTGTAGAGGTCCTTCACTTCTTTAGTTAACTCCTAGATATTTTATTTTTTGTGGAGCTATTACAAAAGGAGTTGCTTTCTTATATTTCAGCCGCACTCTTCTCATAGTTGGCATACAGAAAAACCATTGATTTTTGAGGGTTAATTTTATACCCTGCTACTTTGCCGAAGTTTCTACTCAGCTCGAGAAATTTGGGAGTGGAGTCCGTGGGATTCTTTAAATACAAGATCATGTTATCTGCAAAGAGGGAGATTTACTTCATCTTCCTTATTTGGATCCCCTTTATTTTTGCATCTTGTCTTATTGCTGCAGCTAAACATTCTAATACTAAATTGAAGAGAAGTGGAAAGACTGGACATCCTTGTTCCTGTCAACTCTTTTTGTTGTTGTTGTTTGTTTGATTTGGTTTAGTTTTGGTGCTAGTCCTGAGACTTCAACTCAGGGACTGAACACTATCCCTCAGCTTTTTTTTTTTTTTTTTTGCCAGTGTGGGGCTTGAACTCAGGGCCTGAAGCTTCTCACTCAAGACTGTATCACTCAACCACTTGCGCCACAGTTCCACTTCCAGGATTTTTTTGCTACTTAATTGGTCATAAGAGACTCATGGACATTCCTGACCAGGCTGGCTTTGAACTCTGACCCTTGTATCTCAGTCTCTTGAGTAGCTAGGATGACAATTGTGAGCCACTGGTACTTGGCTGAAACGTCAGCTCTCTATAGCACAACCAATAGCCTGTTTGCCATTGAGAGCCAAGGGGCTCACAGAGCACTTGGTATGGAGTCAGTATCAAACAGATGTGAAAAGCTGAGTCTTTAACTAAAATGCAAGCAAGTCTTAGGGGAAGTTCTGAGAGTCCTACCTAACAGAATGAGGTGGAGGAAAGCTCTGGGAATGGAAGTCTTCTGGGCAGGTACATGAAGGATGGACTCCAGGCTGCAGAAGAAGTTATACAAAGCAGTAAATATCCTTATAACCCTAGGAAGTCAACATCCTGAAGATGTCAACTAGAGTTCTCATTTTCCTTAGCACTGCTTTGTTTACCTCAGTTCTGTGTGTAATCAGTTTATCCCTATTTGAATGTCACCTAAGGCATACTATTCAAGTCAACAACACTGCTTTGTGTGATTGGTAACTTTCTTTAGAAAACTGGGCAGGCTGAATCCTAAAAGCAGCCTCCAGATAACATGGAAGAAGTATGACTGAGCTTCCTTTGGAGTAGAATTATACATGATGGGTGCTGAAGCCTGGGGTGGTTTCTCAGGATGCCCAAGGCCAGTTCCCAGCATAAACGTGGTGCCATCCTCTTTTGTTTCCATTGTCTTTGTTAACCTCAACATCATCTACTTCATTTTCTAAGTTGAAATCTCTACGTTTGATTCCTCCCACTCCCAAACCATACATCTAAACGCTCACCAACTACTACTGATTTTATTTAAGTTCCATTGTAACATTTTGTTTTGATGTTGAATTATTAAATAAATACATCCTCATAGGAAAATTAATAAGCAAAAAAATATAAAGGAAGAGGGAAGAGAGTCTCTGTTGATTCCAATGATAATCTTTTGTAGGGAATTTTTAACTATGAAATTTATATCTATAAGTTTCATTCCAGTTTTGTTGTTTTTTTCAAGCCTACCCTTCATTCTCTTCCTCTCATTTACTATAACTTTACTTTAGACTTTCACTTACCTATAATAAAGCATGTCCTGCCCCAAAGTGCATAAGTGATTTAGAGCAATTATGGAGCCTATCAGTAAATGCATGTAAACATTTTCTTCTCTTCTTAGCATAAGGAGTATCATCTAGTATACACTTAACTTCCATCATCAGGAATCTTTATCAGCCTTCATTTCCTATTATGTCATCCATTATCTCCTAGTATCCATACATACATAACAACACATATGTTACAACCAGTCACTGTTGATGAATATCTCAAGACTTTTCAGGTTTTATCTTGTTTATATTTTTAAAATTTTATTGTAAGGTGATGTACAGTTAGGTTTCAGTTACATAAGTCAGGTATTGACTACGTTTCCTTTTGAACAATGTCATCTCTTCCTTCATTCTCTCCCAGTTTTTCCCCTCGTGCCTTTCCTCCCCAAGTTGTATAGTTCATTTCCAACATAGTGTCTTGTGGGTTTCACTGCTGAATTGGTTCACTCTTTATCCCACCATTTCTGTGCTTTCCTTTCCCCTCCCCAAATCAGATAAACTTATACACAAGACAAAGGAACAGAAATCACAAACAGCGACAGAAGGAAATAAACCAAAGACAAAAGGAAAAGAAAAAAGAAGAAAAGAAAGGAAGGAAGGAAGGAAAAAAGAAAAAAAGAACTTCAAACAGTGCAATAAAAACTCTTGCTTTCATTTCTTGGAGTTCATTTCTATTGGGGGGAGTTGTTTTTGTTTTTTTGTTTTTGTCAGTTGTGAGGTCTGAGCTCTGGTCCTGGGTGCTCTCCCTTGGCTCTTTAGCTCAAGGCGAGCGCTCTACCACTTGAGCCACAGCGCCACTTCTGACTTTTTCTGCTTTATGTGGTGCTGAGGAATCGAAACCAGGGCTTCATACCACCTTCCCAGCCCCTCTTGGAGTTCATTTCTATAAGCATCATTTTATATGCCCATATGCACATAGTAATTGAGCCCTTGTGATCCTCTCTTAAGAATATCCTCCTTTGTTCTCATTATGTGCATGGCTAGACTACTGTTTAATTAATCATGTCCAGGTGTAATTATTTGTCTTTTACTATCCATTGGGTTTACTTGTTACAAATGAGGGAAACCATGCAGCCTATGTTCTTTGGGTCTTGCTTACTTCCCTTAGTATAATTTTTTTTGAGTCTTTCCATTTCCTTATGAATGGGGCAATGCCATTTTTTTTTCTGGTGAAAGCATCGAATTCTGTTGTGTATATATACCGTTTATCTGTTCATCCACTGAGGAGCATCTACTGGGTTTATTCCATATCTTAGCTATGGTAAACAATGCTGCAATGAACATGGTCATGCTTTAGTGTAGCCTAGTTTGTAGTCAATTAGATAAATGCCCAGGAGTGGGATTTCTGGACTTTTCCATTTTTAACTGGTGCAAACAGTACTAGTAAACTACCTTGTGCATGTGTATGTCATGCATGGTGTACCTAATCCATAGGATTCAATTCCTGGTGGTAGGACTTGAAGAGAAATTGCCAAGTTGTCTCCAGAAATTTACCGAAAACATTCCATCAGTAACCTAGCTCTAAGAGTTCTAGTATCTCCACCACCTTTAACCATTCCTTACTCTCTTCTGGGTGGCCTACAGAAATCCCATAGCTGATGGAACTGAAGAAGAAACTCAAATTAGAAGGATTCTGTATCCCTCTGGCCACCAAGGAACCTCTTTGTGAAGATTTGGTTTGTTTTAAGGGTGGCTTTATACCTTAAAGAAAAAGAAAGAAAAAAATCCACAGGGCTACTATGTAGGTCTCACAAGAGGAATAGATTTCTTTCCTGTATTTCCAACCTAACCAACCACTTAAAAGACAGGGCCCATTCAGGGTTGGTGGAGCCATAGGGAACACATAGAGAATCTGCAATCAAATGGCCCCTTGGGAGAGCAATCTGTGTGCTTTTACCCACAGAGCAGCCAGTTTCATGGAGGATGTATGCAGGGCCCATTTGCAACTGCTTTGTACAAGGGGTGGGGGATGTTCATTCTCGTTTTGCAGGCTGGGGCAGGTGAAACGAGTGCGCCCATGTTGTACAACAGTATATTGGAGCTGCCCTTTATGCTACCTATTTCTTTCCCAGCTTTCACCCCTTTTGTGTGTTTTTAATGGGGATAAGTGTGAGATGTACTGGAGTGCAATCACATTGTGGGTCTTAAAAGGATCTCTGATGATAGAAAATATGTCAATTTATTATTTCCCTCAGGACAGAATAAAGTACAAAGGTTCAATAGATGATGAAGATAATACTTGGGCACTGTATAGCATTTTCCAACAAAAGATTTTAAGGTGATTTTCCTTTAAAAAATATACTTTAGTCCCATTTTGTAGGTGGGGAGACAAGAAGATTTTGTAGTGACTAAAATGTCCAGGGGTGGGACCATGTGTAGGGAAAGCATCTCTATGATCCTTTCCGAGCTTTTTCACTCCCTCTAGTGGAATTTGGTTCTTCACAGGACAATTTTGTACAGCAATAGCAATCACTGTCCTATTAAACGCCATCTTTTCGGGTCCCAAAGCCACAATTTCTTCAAATCTTCAACCTGACGCCCACATCTGTGATCAGAGCTATGGCAGGCACCACAGTCCCACATTTCTTAAACACAATTAGCCCAGTAGTAGATGCTGGCTGCTCTTGCATGCAAGTAGTCTGCCATGCCGGGGAAGCGCGGCAAGGAGGTGGCCACTTCTTATTTGTCACGCGGGTCATTCATAATGAATCAACAAAGCATTGACAATAGTTTTCTTGTAAACTGAACAAACCTTATAAATGGTGTGTGGTCTTCCCCTCCCCCATGAATTAGTCCCTTTGTCCTGAAATGTGTGGTTAGCCAAGATATTCATTCTTCCTTGCTGGGAGAGTGGCAGAGTCTAGGGAGGCACCCGGAATGGAAGAAGTCGACATTTTATGCTTTTGAGTCTTCTGTATCAGAGCTGAAACTAGTTCATCTGTACCTGGAGAAGTCAGAGACAAACAGGTGGAATGCATAGTAAAACTTTCTAGATTCACTGAGTGATCAATTTTAGGACATGATTGTGATAGCACCTCTCTTTTCATGACAGGAAATGAAGACTCTAGAAACGGGTTTTTAAATGCTTTGTATGGCTGTTTGAAATTCATTGTGTGATTGCCTGTTTAAAAAAAAAAAACTAAGGAGAGCTAAAGTACTTAGGGAACTAATTGCGTTAAGCTTCCTCCTCAGTGTACGCTGTTCTCTGCTGCTGAATAATCGGGGATATTGAGCAAGTGAATGAAAGACACAGTGTCTTACTTAAAGGAAATAGACAAACATCACTCACGGCTGGATCTTCTTTGGCTCTTGAGATGGGAGGTGAGAGGAGGTAGTTCAGGGTGAAGCTCATCCTAGCTTAGAGCTCACAAAATCAACTTCATTATCTAAACACTGAAACAAAAGTTCACAGGATTTGAAAAGGGCAAACCTATGTAAAGTGTTGTTTGTTTTGTTTTTTTCAAATCTTGAAATGTTCAAGATTTGCTGTTTATCTTTATAAAAAGGGAAATAATGATGGCATAATTATTGACATGTTGCTACCAGGATAGATTGTGTGTTGGAATGTATATTAGATCAAATTGATAAATGGTTCTATGCAAAAAAACTGTGTGATAGATGAACTTGATTTTATGCATATTCTTACAGAAACATATCACATCAGCAAACATCAATTTCATTTTACTTATAACTTCACCAAATGGCAAATTATTATTGAAGCATTCTGATGCATTTTTCTCCTTAAACAAGAATTGCTAAAATCATTGCTAACACATGAAAACAAGTCAATGATTGAGATCAAACAACCCCATGTAATATGTATATTCAATCCAGAATTGTTTTAGGGTCATTGTAGCTGTAGAGTTTTCAAATAAATTATTTGAATATAAAAGTGGATTATGTATTTCCCCTGTGGCTGGCCAAATGTCTTTTCAACAAAGGGTAAAATAAGAAGGATATTTTTTTTTGGTATAAAAGAGTGATCTTTTTAGTCATGCTTGGCTGCCTTTTCAGGACTGTCTCCATTTATAATGAGATATTCTTGAACTCATTTGAACCAGAAAGTTTAGTAAATTTGTAATACAATTTTACATAAAATAATCATAATTTGTTCAAAAAGATCAAGGCTAGAGCAAAGGGGAAATGGATTAATGATTGTTTTGATTTCTGGATGATAATTTTTAGTTGGCATCTATATTGACAACATCTAGATAAATTAAGTGCGTACATTTATTTACTGTTATGTCATATTTCTTGGCTGTGCTCTTGGTTGTCCACTTAAAATATATTTACTACTCAAATTACAGTTGCATCTCAGCTGAAGCAGTCATAAAGATTCCATAAGAATAAACTTCTAAGTCATATTTTTCAGATTTCTTAACATTGAAAGTTTGGGGATGGTCCTTTTGGAATAGAAAGAGGATTTTTTAAAAAATAAATTTTACAGCTCTGCTTGGAAGGAAATTTTACTTTACATGTATGTAAATTTGTAAATATTAACTTTTTCCCTTTTCTAATTAACATGATAAAAATGCTGAGGATAGAAAAGCATAGTAGCACACACACACACACACACACACACACAGAATCTTTTTGAAAATTGAAAATAAATTTTTACCTGAACATAATGTATAAAAACATTTCATATTCTTTTGACATCCTCAATATTTATTTTTGTGTATTTGATTAGTTTTAAAAGCTTATTTTTTTCCATTTACGAACAGAAAAATCAACTCACAGACTACCTGATCTTAAAACTCCATCCCATATCACTTATTTCCAGTTTTCTCTATTTTTACTTTGAACACATCACTCTCTTTAAATTTGTACTTCCCTCAAACCTCAGGTCTTTTTTAACTACTTTACAACAAATGTCTTTTTTTTTCTATTCTTTGCCTTCCTCTGATTTTTTTATTTTCAGCAAATGATGTGTCATACCACTCCTGAAATTGGCCATTCTTTTCAGAAAAGATTTTTTTTTTCTTTTTGGCCTGGGGTGCAACACTGAAAAAGTCACTACACTAAAATGAGTTACTTCATTTCCAAGTAGAAACAATAGTGTTTTCATGCCTGCACTTATTATTATTCTGAGAATGTACTAATTTGTTACATCCAAGATGACGGTTCGTTGGGTCTGTGAAAGGGGCAATGTGCCAACTACTGCAGGGCAGTAAAAGGACTTCTTTCACGGCAAGTAGTGGGACAGAGAGGGGCCGCGGTCCTTGTGGGGATCAGGAGACACGGTGCCAGTGGAGTCTTTCCAGTGTCAGGCTCTCCTGAGCTGGATTCTGAATCAAGAAAAAACAGTGGTTTTCCAAAATGTCAGCCTGGGCAGCCAGGAGTTTGCAACTCTAAAGAGCAAACTGAAAAATATTTTGTCCCCAAAGGCACTGGCTGGTTGTAGCAGAACCAGCAGAACATTATTACTTTTGGTATTAAGCTTAGATAATTGTCTGCTTACCTTGATCCGATAATAGCAAAACCCAAGAGATGGAGGAGATATTGATGTACATCTATCTATCTATCTATTATAGATATCGATCTATAAGATCTATAATAGATCAATATCTATAATAGATATAGACAAAATAAAACTATCTGTATCTCTATATGTTGTATGTATATAGATATAGATATATTACAAAATAAAACTGCAAGATAGAATTCTCTATATTACTATGGGTTTTTTATTGTTCTCTCTCCTATTAAATTTGAATGATAATGAAGTTTGATTCTATACTTTTATTCGGCTCTAAACCAGGGTGGTCTCATAATTTTGTTTTACATGCATGACATTGCTTAAGGTCATTAGTTGTAAATCATGGTATAAAAAGGCTGAAAATATATTCAGTTACTTTGTAGTTTCCGAATGCACATTTAAGGGCTGCTATGAAAAGTTGAGGCCTACATGGCAGATTTTCTGGCACTGAATGGTCAATTTAGTGCTGTAGATTAGTGAATCCAACAGTAAGTGGAAAGAGACTATAATCATGCTTTGATATGCCCTCTGTTGAGGCATATCCTCACTGATCCACTTTCTGTTATTGTAATATTTTCCTTTGCTCTCTGGCAAAATGTTCTCTCTGTTTTTAAGAATATAAAACCCTGGTTGGGGAAGGGGGCCTGATTAGTTTGTAGAATAATTTTCATCTGCTTTGGTCCCACTTGATAAATAAAAAACAGATTTGCACAAATAGGTTGAATTTTATTTCAGTTCATAAAAGTCTTCCTTTTGAGAACATGTGTTTTTGTTCACTATTTTGTCAAGATTTCTTTTAAGGTAAAGTTTAATACATGCCCCTTCTTATTTTAGAGGGGAGTATACATTTAAATACCAACCATAATAAAAAATATTATTTTATCTATTGCTTAAAAGAGGTCATAAATTGTGACTTACCTAAACTTGGTGTTTTGGAGTCACATTTCATTTTGTAATCTATTCATACTCCTAAGGAAGGAAAACTAATTCTGCCTTTTGTATGGATTGTGTTACAAATTTGATCTTCTTGACCACTTACTTCAAAAATTAAGGGATGTATAGATACATTTTTTTAAATTTTCAAATGGAAGGAAATTGGCTGAATGAATGATGAGGACAACTGAAAGTTGGGATGATTAAAAAAAAATAAAAACAAAATACACCATTGTAACAGATTTTTAAATGAAGAAGGTTATCAAGAGGACTGCTAATTTTTGCTTTTCCAAAATGTTGGATATTTAACCCTCTGAATAATTAAATATTTGTAATAAAGCAGTTAATTCAAGCAGTTTATTGCTGTAATTTGCAAAAGTACATTGAGCGGCTTTCTTTTCAGCTCACTGATGGAGGAACAAACATTTCTTTAATAAGACTACAGCACATTCTAATTTTGTTGCAAAAGCTTAGATAAGGATCAGGCCCCCTCTGAATCACTGCATTGACCTCTGACATTGAAAGTGCTGAAGCTCTTTGGCAAAAGAAGAGTTAGACATTCATTATTATGCACAGGCCTTCCCAGTTCTAAAGGGGCTCTGTGCTTTCTCTCAGATAGACTTTGTTTGTTGGAAATGAGAACTGTATTTTGGCAGCAAAGGACTAGAACTGAAGCTACTCTGCAGGCAGACTCATTATGACATAATCCTTCATTAATCCTCATTCTCTATTAATAGATCATGCAGAAGTTTTTGCTTTAGTTGATCATCTTCATCAAGGAGCCACGGAAAAGCATTACCGGTAAAATGACCACCTCTGGTTTTAAGGAGGCTGGCTTATATCCATCTTTATTAGTGGCAAAGATTAATGGTTGGAAATAATCTCTTGGACTTCCCATGGCATACAAACGACAGTATGAATACCTAAAACTGTGATGGAACTAGAGTTTGATAATTGAAAGGGTAAAACTCACCTGGAAAGAAAACACAGCACTTAACACTAAATATGAAAGATTCGTCAGGCTAAAATTCCTCTCTGGTGATAAAGGTGTTGTCGGTATAGAAGGGTGGGAGTAATAGCTAAACACAAGTTCCCACATTGCTTTAAAAAACAAGTTTCTGTGCAAGATATGATTGCTGTTGTCACTGATCACATTGAATCAGTTGGAGGCAAGGGTATCTCCTTTCAAAAGCTGTATATCCTTTTGTTTTTCTGCATAGATCAGAGAAGAAGCTTCAATGCCCCTAATCAGATAGTCATGATAATCCTTTACAGAATTTTAAAACTGGTATAACAATGTACTTAGACAAAATGAACGAATAAGCTTCCTTGAGGTTTTGCTAGGTTTTATGTAACTGTATCCTGCCCTCCAGGTCCTGGTGATCTGTAAGTCACTATTTCACATCTGGACCACAAGTTCATCCCGACCACCCACCTGCCCACCACCCTGAGCAGCACAGCTTCTGCGTGCCTGACTTTTATTATGGCTGTACTAAGTCTTGGATGCAACTTTTTATTCAGAGATACGAAAAGCTTCATTGGAAAGTGTAGTTTAGGAACATGAGGAGGAGAACTCAATAACATTTCTTTCATCTTTACTTACAGGATTGAACATTACACTATAAAGTGCATTCAATGGGGAGATTGTTTACTTGTGGTCGAAACACTTTTTCTAGGGCAGGCAGGTAATTGTTCCAGAAATAATATTTTCTTAGTGTTGAATGGAGATTATGCTTTCCCTGGAACTGGATGGCAGGTCACTGAAATCTTAGAAGATATTCATGCTACAAAACAATTAGAGAGACATATTTTTATGTTGTCTTGAACATACTTGCTGATACAGGAGTTTGACTTAGGGCCATCCCCTCGCATTCAGCTTTCTTGCTTGTAGCCGATGTTCTACCAAATGAGATACACCTCTAGTCTGGCTTTTTGCTCGTTAATTGAAAATGGAGTCTCAGAGTTTTCTGTCTGGGCTGAGTTCAAATTGCAGGTCTTGGCCTCCTTAGTAGCTTGGATTGTGGGTGTGAGCCACTGGCATCTAGTTTGCACATACATTAGAGCCGAATAAAACTCAAGTGAAAGAAATCATATGTGAACACATTGTAAGTATCTTAATCTGGCTTCTAATTCAAGCCTTCTCATTTCTGAAAGCTTTTGTTTATAATCTACTGTAAAGAGAACTGAATTGTATTGAACACCTTTTACACAGCCATTTCACATAACAGATCTGACTTAATTCCAATGATTATAATCTAAGTCAAGGGAAAGAGAATCACCATGGAACTTCAAGAGACAAGCTAAGCTACATTTACCAAAAATCAGACAGATTCCAGCATAGTTAACTGTGCTGGACTCCGTGTTTGTAAATGGTTTGAGAGCAGTACACATGAGGCCTGGCAGATTGAACTTTTGTTGATCAAAAGTGGATGTAAGTGCCTGTAGACTGTATAAACAAAATATTTGCTTTTCATGGAAAAACTTGGAAAAAATCATATTAAGTGAGGTGCGTCAGACCCAAAGAAACATAGGTCCCATGGTTTCCCTCATTTGTAATAAATAGTATATGTCTAAGATAATCCTAGCAGATGAGTGGAATAGCTCAATAGCTATGTACATATGACCACATAAGATGATGCTAAGTGACATGAACCCCAAGACAGTGACACAAAAGATTTTCTTTGCTGTTGTTGTTTTTAATGTACTATGTGATGCTTTTTTCTTTTGTATTTTTCCCCTATGGTTGATTCCCTGTTGTCACTGTATTTGATTTTGGTACCCTGGGTATTGTATATATTTATCTGAATTGGAGAAGGGAAGAGGAACAACCAAATGGTGAGACAAAAGACAAAGGGTGAACCAATGAAACAGCAATACTTACAAGACAATAGGTTGGAAATAATCTGTACAACTGGGGAGGGAGCGTTGGAAGGGAGGGGAAGTGGGAGAAAATGGAGGGGGCAATAAGTCTGACAACAAATGTACTCACTACCTTACTTATGTAACTGTAACCCCTCTGTACATCACCTTGACAATAAAAATTTTAAAAAAATATTTGCCTTTCAAAAGGGTGCCTTTACAATAGCACATTCTTAAAAGTCTACCAACTAGACTTGCAGGCATGCATGGTTCAAGTATTAGAGGACCAGCCTCAGCTGGAGCAACCTGAGCAAACACGAGGTCCAGAGTTCAAACTCCAGTGTGGAAAAATAAAAAAAAAATTTCACCAAATAAAAACTTGGAAGCCACTTGGTCAAAAAGGCAATCAATTCCTTCATGGTGGACAGCTTTTCAGAAATATTTAGCTTGACCTTCTTTATTTGCTTTAATCTGACATTTTGGTTGGTACTGATACGGGACAGTTTGTAATGGCCACCAGTGCCCTTATTTAGTGGCACAGAGCTCCTTAATCAGAAGTGTTTTTCCTCTATAATATATTCCCACTGGTGCTATAATAAATTCCCATACAATTAGTGACTTAGATTAATCCCACCAATCACTGGAGGCTTACACCTTGATCCTAGCTACTCAGGAGGCTGAGATCTCAGGACTGGGGCTTAAAGTCAGCCTGCATAGAAGAGTCCACGAGACTCTTATCTCTAATTAACTACTAAAAGTAAGCCAGAAGTGGAGCTGTGGCTCAAGTGGTAGAGTGCTAGCCTTGAGCACAAAAGCTCAGGGATAGCACCCAGGTCCTGAGTGCAAGCTGAAGACTGGCAGAAACAAACAGAAACAAATTAACCTAGGATGGAGAATACTTTCAGTATTTGTAATGAGACCCCATCTCAAAAACAATAACAAAAAGAAACAAAAAAAACCATGAATACATTATTTTACTGTTCTGAAAATCACGACATCCAAAAACAGATTTCTGGGTCTGTGGTCCTAAATAGGCTCTTAGTCTTTCCAGCTTTCAGAATCTGCATATATCCTTTGGCTCATGACCCTTTTTTCACTTCAATCAAACTCAATAAGCAGCACAGAGTCTTCACATTTCTTTCCTTCTGTCTCTCAGCTTCCACTGCCATTCACCTTCTATCTCACTCTGACTTCTGCATCACACTCAAGAGAACAGCTATGATTTGACTTTGTTAGAATACATAGATAATTCGGGATAAATTTCCCTCACTAAAGATCTTTAATTTGATCACTTCTCCAAAGTTCTGGAGATTAAGGTGCAGACATTCTGCCTATCATATCCACTAACCCTCAGGAAAGAACAAAGAACCATTTTCCATTTCCCCAGCCATCAAACAGTGCTATTTATGATCAGTGGTTCTCCACCTTGGCTCAAAGGCTCTTTTAAATCTGAATGCCCCAGACCAATTACATCAAATTTCTGGAGCTGAATCATAAGACATCAGCTATTTCTGAAACTCCCTGGATGATTCTAATGTGCAAACCAACATTGAGAACCACTCATTTAGACACACTCTTATTTTGAAAGGCCTACTGAAATCTGTGAATATGATTGGAATCTGTGAAAATGTTTCAGTTTCAACCAGCCATTTCAAATTTCATTGAGAGTTAGATGTGAATGCCTAAGATAATGTATATTTTAATGACATAATATTTAATAGTTTAGATGAGGGTTAAGGTACCATAACCAAAAGATTAAGATGAAGACTTCCCTTATTAAAATATTAATCAATAGATGTATTTTTGGATGTACTTTTAAAAAAATTCCTAAAGAAGTGTAAATTCAACTCAATAGCTCACATCTTGCTTCAAATGTAAATCAATGATACTGAATGTAACCCAGTGTTCTGGGCTTAGCTTATGAAGAAATAGCTTAAGAAATGTGGGAAATGCTGCATATATACTCAGTTACTGTATTTCATAGAGCATTTGACATAGCTTTTGGAAACAATGAACAAATCATTTGAATTAAAACTGGCCTCCAGAGAGCCAGATGTTGCCAGCTCATGCCAATCCAAGCTAATGAGGGCTAAGGATCGAGGTTAGAAGCCAGCCTAGGCAGACAAAATCCTCGAGACTCTTATCTCCAATTAACCAGTGAAAAGCCAGAACTGGAAGCATGTCTCAAGTGGTAGAGAGCCAGCCATAAGCAAAAAAGCCAAGAAACAGTGACAGACACTGGTTCAAGCTCCTGGTACCTGAACAAAAACTGCTCCTCTACTTGAAAAGTTGGCTTTGTTCTATGTCATTTGCTTGATTTTTTGTTAATATGTAAATAAAAGGTAATGTTTATTACTAATACATTTTACCTTATTAACATAATATGGCCTAAAAATACCAAATTGCTCAACTATGTTGTGTATTGGGCAAAAGAATATATTCATTAGAATTTTAGATGAACTACTTCGGTAAAAAATGCAGTTGCCATAACTAGTAGCTACTACTAAACACTTTAAACACATTATCCCCATTTAATTTTCATAAAAATTGTTTGGTATGAGTAATAATTCACTTTTCTGAGGTGAGAAAATTGAGTACTAGAGAAATTTACTAACTCTATAAAAATCGTATAAGATGACAGAACCAGGAGGCATATCTAAATGTGATCTTTAAAGGTACCCTGGATGACTCCAGTTCAAATATGCATGTTTTAACTAACTTTAAAGTATTTTTGATTCACAGAGCTTTTCATAATTTGCAAAAAAAATGCTCCTAGACTAAAAGAAAATAATAAGCATAACCCAAAGTTTTTTTTAAATTTAATTTTATTTATTTGTGAACATACTGTACAGAGGGGTTACAATTCAATTACATGGGCAGGATAATGCGTACATTTCTTACCAAGCATTGCAGCCTCCTCCTTTGTTTACCCTTCACATCCCTTCCCAGCCTCCCCCCTCCCCCCCAATCCCAATCCTTCTCTTTCCCTCCCCCCACCCCCGACGTTGTAAAGCTCGTTTTGGACATGACAACTTGTACTTCTCATTGTTGCAACAGGTCCACCTGTATCCTTAAACAACTGGTTTTTTCCCATCTCTTCCACAAGTTATACTGACATCAAATATAGTGAAAGCAGGGGTTATACTGTGGGGGAGGGACATACAAAGCAACAAAGAAATAATCTTATAAATGCGTTAGAAACACATGCATGAAAGAAAAAAACATTAAAATACATATCTAAGGGTTCATTTTCCTGACATCACATTATCTGACCTTTTCCGCTTGACTCATACATATACTAGATATTGCAAATAAGGGAAACCATCGGGCCTATGTTTCTTTGGGCCTGGCTTACTTCACTTAATATAATTTTTTCCAAGTTTTTCCATTTCCTAACAAATGGGGCAATGTCATTCTTTCTGATGGAGGCATAGAATTCCATTGTGTATATATACCACATTTTCTTGATCCATTCATCTACTGAGGGGCATCTGGGTTGGTTCCAGATCTTAGCTATGGTAAATAATGCTGCAATGAACATAGTTGTGCTGGTAGCTTTAGTGTGGTCTTGTTTGTAAACATTTGGGTAAATGCCCAAAAGTGGGATTGCTGGGTCTTAGGGGAGTTCTATGTGAAGTCTTTTGAGGAACCTCCATACTGCTTTCCAAAGTGGTTGAACAAGTTTACATTTCCACCAACAATGAAGTAAGGTTCCTTTCTGTCCACATCCCCTCCAGCATCTGTTGTTGTTAGAGTTCTTGATTTTTGCCGTTCTAACTGAAGTGAGGTGATATCTCAATGTTGTTTTGATTTGCATTTCTTTTATGGCTAGGGATGTTGAACATTTCTTCATGTGTCTATTGGCCATCCTTCTTTCTTCTTCAGAGAAGTTTCTCTTTAAGTCTTTCGCCCACTTATTTATCGCCCACTTATTTATTGGGCAGTTGTTTCTTTGAGGATTTGTTGGATAACCCAAAGTTTTATGGTCAGGTTGGTTTGCAGGACATACAAAATTGAATGAGAAATTTTGCTATGTAACAGACATTTTCAGCTGAGCACCACTAGGTCATGCCTATAATTCTAGCCACTCATGAGATCTGAAGATTACAGTTCAAAGCCAGCCCAGGCAGAAAAATCAGCAAGACTTTACTCTCAATTAATCAGCAAAATGCCAGAGTAGAGGCAGAGCTCAAAGTTGTAAACAAAGCAGCTGATCAAGAGCACAAAGACCCTAAGTTCTAGCCCCAGCACTGATGCGCATGCACACACACACACACGAGTATACACACACACACACACACACACACACACACGTACTGGCACAAACACAGGAGAAAGAAATTTTTCAATAAATCTAAAAGTTATATTTTTTATGAATCAGTGTTTCTCAAATTGATATTTGAATGGAAAGATGAGATTTCTTGCTTAGAAGCTTCCTAAATCCCATTTTATAGTATCTGAAGCAAACTCTCCAGGGTCAAGACCTGGGAAATCTGAATTTTTTTAAACAAAATGATACAGGTGGACCCATTGCAACAATGAGAGGTACAAGTCATTATGTCAAAAACGAACTTTACAACTTTGGGGGGGGAGGAGGGTTGGGGGGGGAGTCGGGGGGTAGGATGGGATGGGAAGGGAAACAAAGGAGTCTACAATGCTTGATAAGAAATGTACTTATTATCTTGTTCATGTAATTGTAACCCCTCTGTACAGTATTTTCACAATAAAAATAAATACAACAAAATGATCAGGTTACTTGTGATAGATATAAATACTATTTGTGCAAAATCTACATTCTGAAATCAGTGCTCTTTTTAATGCTTTTAAGCAGATAATGCAAATCTCCAGAGAAATAGGAAAACAATAGTGATGTGCCCCCAGATTCTATTTTCCTCAGTCCCTAAGTGTTTGCATTAATCTCCTCAAGCCCCTCTTGTCAATCATCAGACATTCACTGAGCTTCCCACTGGTGCCATCACTGTGTCACCTAAGATATGTGACTACTGTCCACTGATTGGAAGACTGGTTCTCCTCTATCCCCCAACTCTTGCAGACTGAAAAGTCCTGTTATGAAGAAGTTGCCTGGGCTTCATATCTGTAATCCTAGCCACTCAGGAGGATCACAATTCAAAGCCAGCCAGGACAGACAAATCAGAAACTCTTATCTCTACCTAACCCATAAAAAGCTGGAAGTTGAGGTGTGGCCAAAGTGGTAGAGCACCAACTTTTATGTAAAAATGCAAGCAAATGTGCAAAGCCCTAAGTCCAAGCCCCAGTACTAGCACAAAAAAAAAAAAAAATAGTAAGCAAGCTGGTCACAAATGGCTCATCCTGTAATCCTAACTATTCAGGAGGCTGAAATCTGAAGATTGCAGTTCAAAGCCAGCCCAGGTAGAAAAGTCCCCATATGACTCAAATCTCTAGTTTACCACTCAAAAACAGGAAATAGCATTGTGGCTAAAGTGGAAAAGTGCTACCCTTGAGCACAAAGAAGCTCAGGAATTGCGCCCAGGCCCTGAGTTCAAGCCTCATAGCAGACAATAAATAAATAAATAAGCTTTCTGGGTATTGTTTAATCCAACATTTTATAAATATATTTATCCAACAGTAAATATATTTTAAATAATATCATGCAATAATAGGTAAGTATATTTATACATTTTGAGGCTTCATTAGTTCCTTAATATTTTTCAAATTACCATTGCCAAAGAGATAAAGGAATAAAATCATCTAGCAAATTATGTCTGCTAGCTCTTGGAAGATATAACCTATGTGGGCTAAAGACAATCAAAGTTTTTTGCGGTATCAGATCTTACTTAGCCAAGCAGATCCTCATTTAAGATTCTACTGCTTTTTAGAAAGACACAAATTGAGGCCACATATAGTGTTCATGCCTATAATCCATTACCTGAGAGACAGAGATTGGTAGAATCATGGTTTGAAGGCAACTCTGGCAAACATTTAGTGAGATTCCTTCACCTCAACAAACAAGCTGGGTGTGGTGGTATATTCCTGTGACTCCAGCTATGCAAGAGGCTTTAGGTATACGGATTGGCATCAGAGGCTGGCCTCATGCACAAGAAACAGCATTAGGCCCTATCTAACAAGTAAGTAAGTAAGTCAATAAATGGCTCTTCTCTAGCATCCACAAAGCCCCAAATTCAGACGCCATTACTGAAAAAAAGGCATAAAAGGACCAATAACTATTATAAATATGGATAACTCACCATGATCATCTTCTCTGTTTCAAAGTAGTTTTGTTTGTTGTTATTTTTTAATTATTAAAAAGATGTGTACATACAAAACATGCTAGTCCAACAAAAACATGCAAAGTCTACAGTGAAAACTGAATAATTTCTCATTTCCACTATGTCAGTGCTGCTACCCAGGGTACATTTTGCATTTCTGTCCAGATTTGCCATAGTTTACCTGTACATGTGCACATACAACACATAGGGAAGTAAACCTGCATAATACGACATAGACAATAATAAAAATGGCGTTAATTATTGTTCTAAAACTCATTTTTAAAACAGTAGCTGTTGAATACATTGTCTTGGGTTTTCTAAATTCCATGGCAATAAGCCTTGAAGTTTCCTGGCACACTTTTCATAGTTTATAAGCTATGTGAACAATTAGACCTGGGCCTAGTCTTAAAAAGACTTTCGATAAGAAATGTACTCATGGGGCTGGGA
Organism: Dipodomys ordii; assembly: GCF_000151885.1. Lineage (NCBI taxonomy): Eukaryota > Metazoa > Chordata > Mammalia > Rodentia > Heteromyidae > Dipodomys > Dipodomys ordii. The sequence continues at coordinate 2,566,784 of NW_012267391.1, forward strand.
AGGTGGCTCAGTGGTAGAGCACATGCCTTGCATGCTTGAGGCCCTGGGTTCGATTCCTCAGCACCACATAAGAAAAAAGCCAGAAGTGGCGCTGTGGCTCAAGTGGTAGAGTGCTAACCTTGAGCTGAAGAGCCTAGGCCCAGAGTTCAGGCCCCACGACCGGACCCAAAAAAAAAAAGAAAAGAAAAAAAGAAAAACTAAGAAATGTACTCATTACCTTGCCCATGTAATTGTAACCCCTCTGTATGGCATTTTCACACACAAAAAAAAGAAAAAACAAAAAAGAAGTAATGATACTTTGTTTGCAATAAAACCTATCTGGAGAAAAAGAAAAGACTTTAGATGAGCAATTTGTTTCCCCAAACATTTGGGTAGAATTTGTTAACAATATCTCCTCACATTGTTAAACAGCAATGTCTTCTCACACATTAGATGTAACTGTGACACACAGTTTTTACCATTGAGTTCTATATAAACATATTTTTCTAAGTCAAATACTTCAAAATATACAGGAAGGTTGGACTCTGCACACAGAAGCAATGAAGGAACATCATTGTTGTAGTTTGAACATAACACCTTTTTTTTATTTTCACTATGTGTTTTTGCTGAATGATCTACTCCCCCATCTGAAGGAACAGGAATAAAATTTGATTAAATGTAGCATCACAGTGTCTTTGAGTTTGTTGCACCTACTTTATTTTGCTGAATACTGTGTAACATGGTATATTCTTTTTTTTTTTAAAGGACAAGCCAGGCTCCAGTGGCTTGCTCCTTTAATCCTAGCTACTCAGGAGGCTGAGATCTGGAGACTGCAGTTCAAAGCCAACCCAGGAAGGAAAGTCTGTGAAACTCTTATCTCCAATAAACTACTCAGAAAAAGCTGGAATTGGTGCTGTGGCTCAAGTGGTAGAGTGCTAGTCTTGAGCAAAAGACACTCATGAGTTCAAGAAAGGAAGGAAGGAAGGAAGGAAGGAACGAAGGAAGGAAGGAAGGAAGGAAGGAAGGAAGGAAGGAAGGAAGGAAGGAAAAGAAAAATTTGAAAGGACAGATAAAATATGACCATCAAATAAATAATAAATAGCTATAGCTATTTTAAGGAGAGCTAATATAAATTATATTTTATGTGAAAGAATTCTATTGAAAAATAAATAATTCAGTCTTAATTTATAATCTGAGCAATGCAAATTATTACAAATCAAATGTGGGGTTTGTAGAGAAACCTTCCCAAACAATCAGGTTACAGAATCTTACTCATTCAAAGTTTATATTATTTTCATGATCAATAAGGAAGGAAGAGCTAGATCTTTAAATAAAAAAGAATGTCTTTTCACAGTATCACTTATTTCTCCTTGTTTTTCTAAAAATATGCAAATGGAGTATATTTTGAGTTTATTCATACTGAACTTTTATTTGAAATGTTCCATTTAAAATAAAAACTTTATTTGAAAGGATTTAAAGAACACTTAAGAATTGTACTTACAGAAAATAAATGATGGTTTCCAAGGGTTGACAATGCTGGCCAAAGCAGACAAGTTGGTCAACAAAGAGAAAATGATGGGAGGAGGGAAGCTGATCAAGATCCATTGGAAAGTTAAGGTGTGTCTCAAGTGATAGAGTGCCAGCCTCAAGCCAAAGAGCCAAGTGAGAGTGTGAGGCCAAGTTCAAACACTACTACTGGCATAAAGAAAATATGCATTGTCTTATAAAATAATAATAAAAAGTAATGATAATGAATAAATTCTGGGGTCTGAGGTACAGCTTGAATGGTACCAGTAAATTTAAAGTAACCAATATATAATACACATGTATATGAAATCATCATATCATACAACTTGAATATATTAGTCTTTTTCAGTTAAATATTTTTTTCTTTTTCTGCTTATGTAATGGTGAGGAATTGAACTCAGGGCCTTATGCATGCAAGGCAAGTGCTCCACCACTGAGCCACCTTCCCAGTCCCTCAGTTAAATATTTTAAATATATGTAAATTATTTCATAAAACAAAGTGAGTCAGGCATCTGATTAAAATAGAGTAAAATCAAAATCTCCTTCATAACCCCACTCTAACAAGCATGATTAACAGTGCCTTGTGTTTATCCTTTCAGACAAAATATTCTGTCAGAAAAGACATGAATCTTTTTTATTTCTCAAATGGAATTGTAACCATACTCATACTCAATCATCTGAACTTTTTTTTTGTCAGTTGTGAGGCTTGAACACTGGGCCTGGGCACTGTCCTTGAGCTCTTCAGCCCAAGGCTAGCACTCTACCGCTTGAGCCACAGCGCCACTTCCGGTTTTCTGGTGGTTAATTGGAGATAAGAGTCTCACAGACTTTCCTGTCCAGGCTGGCTCTGAACTGTGATTCTCAAATCTCAGCCTCTTGTATAGCTAAGATTACAGGCCTGAACCACCAGCACTTGGCTTCTGAACTTTTTCTTTTTCTATTAGTATATGTTAAATCCACTCAAAGTCAATATTATTAGAACAAATGATGCCCCTATCACTCAAGATTTCAAAGGATTTAGGTTCTTAGGAATAGAGATCAAGTCCAAATATTATAACAAATATGTTCTGAACATCCTTATATCTCAGGACATTTATAAGGGCTTTAAGAGTTGTATGTTGGGAACCATGGATAATACACATGTATTATTATGTCAGGAATAAGAAAGGGTCAGGGCTCAAGGCCAGAGGCTGACCTGTGTGACCATCATCATTCCATAAAGGAAAAGCATCTACCACTCACATGTTTTTAAAACATAGGATGTCTGTCCTAATGACAAACAAACAAAAAATATACATGAGGTACCATTTCCTTATCCAATATATTAGCAAGGTTGTCATAGAAATACTTGATTTTATTGAGATTTCTTGAACTAAAACTTTTAGGTTTGCAATAAAACTGAAAGCATAGTTGATTGATAAAACATAAAAATTGGCCAGGTGATGGTGGCTCTCAGCTTGTAATCCTACCACTCAGGAGGCTGAGATATGACTGGTGTTCAAAGCCATCTCAGCAGGAAAATTTGTGAGATTCTTAACTGTAATTAATCACCAAAATGTTGCAAATAGAGATGTGGCTTAAGTAGTAGAGTGCTAGCCTTGAGCCCAAAAGCTCAGGGACAGGACCAGGCCCTAAATTCAAGCCCTGGGACCAGCGCACACACACACACACACACACACACACTTGAAACTTGTTGACCCTATAATCCCATTACTAGGAATTTAGCTTGACTACATTATTCACAAGAAAGAATTTACTATAATCATTAGGATATTACAACCACTTTATTTTTAACTGGAGAAATGAGACACAGCTATCCATAAGGAATGATGAGTAAAATTGTGATAAAACAATAGACAAAGTAGTGATATGACCTAAGCTATATACGTTAGCAAGCAGACAGTGAGAGACAGAAAAGTAAGATGTGAAATTGTATGCATACTGTGATAGAAAAACATAAGATGTAAATATGAATAAGTTCTGAAAAAGGAACTATAACATACAACATACACTTTGTATCAACACAAAATATGCAGCCTTTTTCAACATTTCATAACTTTCATATAGTTTATTTGACTAACCATAATAACTAAATTAAACAATAAAATAACAAAGCCCAAAAAGCTTATAAATATTTTCACCTCTCACAAGGTTTTTCTTCTTTTGATTCGGTATATATTCTTGGTTGTTCTTAACTATACTGTAAAGGATAAAAGGGATATTATTCTCAATACATACAACTGTTAGTAGGTCCATTCAGAATTAAGTACAATAGTGATCTCTCAATTCATTTTGAAAAAAGACTCTAATGATGAAACAATAAGATCAAATAAAGTAAGACTGAAAATGGTTACATTTTTTCAAATTTGGGAATATGTCTAGTCATTTCAGTTTCAACATTTCCAGTGACAGGAAAGTCACTAGTTTACAAAGCAGATACAATTTGTCAATTGTTGTTTATTCATTCTGTACAGCAAGCTGATTCTCTCTTTAGAGCCATTAGTCTCTGACAGCAGCAAGACTAAAAGTGGGTGGGTAGGCCAGAGAGATCAACACGTAGAAAGGACAAGTTTAGAGAACCAGTTTGAAACAAATTCAGAAAGCAAATCAACCTGGATTAATGACTAACACATCCAAGGATGATAGGATTTCATCTCTTAAAAGAATAGGATGGAAACATACACAGGGCTATATGCATATATATATATATATATATATATATATATATATATATATATATCATCTCTATTATATGGAAAATTTCACAGAGGGAGAGTTCTGAAATTCCTTTGAGCAATAAATAGACAGTTTACCACAATGAATACTAAGAAGTTGAAACATGTTTTTTCTAAAGAAAGTAGATTTAAGGAATGGAGAATGAATGGATGGAGAAGGAATGATGGGTGAATTCAGTCAATATTCAATGTACTTAAGTGTAAATGGTACTAGGAAATTAGAGGAGATGGATGGGGTTGGGAGAGATGGGGAGAGAGAATGAGGGAAGGGATGACATTGATCAAGATACATTGTATCCATAAATTGATGTCTTGAATTGAAACCCCCTTTGTGCAACTATTTAAAGATAATTAAAAAATAAATTTTTTTAAAGAAGAAGAATAGGAAAGAATTGTGCCCATCCTTAATCTGGTATGCCTGTTTTCATTTTGTGTTTGTTTTAAAATCTGAGCACATTAAAGAGCCTGGATGTCTACATCTCAGCATTTTTTTAATGAAGAAAAGAGGTTTATTCTGGCTCATACTTCTGGAGGTTCAAGGTCTCATGATGGCCTTCTTGCCACTAGTCAGTATTTTTAAATGCTGGCTTCTCTTCTAATGGGAGACAGCTTTGTTTTAAGGACTGTCTTTACTTTTCAAAGCAATCACCTTGCTTATGAACTCTGTCCATGGAATCGTCTAGACTTTGTATCTTAATTTTTAAAAATGAACTTTCCTGGCCTCTAAACAGTGCCCCTCAAACATTAATGTATGCACAAATAGTTGCATGATCTTGTTTTTGATGCAACTTTTTTTCTGTCGATCTCAATGGATCTTGAGATTATACATCTCTATCCAGCTTTTCCATCATGTAGTATTGCCAGTTTTCATAGTGTAAAAATCTAGAGGGTTCTGAAACCAACACAGCTTATATAACTTTACCACTTAAAAGCTTACCAATCAGTTCTTATTTGGGGAAGATAATGAAAGTTCAGAGTGATTTTACTTCTTGGGCTTTTTCAAGTGATGTAATTGGAAAAAGAATAGTCAAACCACTAATTTATCAAAGAAATATGTAGATATAATTACCTATCACAGATATATCACGTTACTGTGTATCATTTTATAAACTGTAAAATACTGACTTCAAAAACCTTAAAGGGTTGCAAAACAGTTGTGTGAAGAAAATATAATTATTGTTCATTCTGGAAGAAATGAAAAAGCATCAGTCCAAAAGAGCAAACAGGTGTCTCAAGATCACCTGGCTGATGAGCACACGCGTCCTCACTCACCTGCACCATCATTAGCCCTTCAGCTGTACAGAACTCCAGGATAAAATGTCGGCTGAGGGCAAGCTTCACTCTTCCCCTGGTCACGTGAGTTGATAGCCTACCCACCAAACACAACAAAAATCCAGAAGAAGGAAGCTAAAGTCAGGCTGTGTGTATTTTAAGCAAAATAAAGCTGTCCATTTGGACATGAGGAAGATCATTCTTGATCCATATCCTGTCACTGGAACATAGAGAAGAAATGTTGTCACAGCATTCAGGTCGCAACACAGTTAAAAGACATCAGCAACTTCAAGTCTCCTCTCACTTCCTCAGTTTCCCCAGTAGCAAGCAAGCCTAGCTGTAGTGATGGCATTGCCACAGTGAGGACATAGTAAGAGCTTTGCTTTGCGGAACACCCAAGTCAGGTCTGGGAGGAAATCTGTAAGTACTATAATTAACTTCACTTTTAATTCCTGGGTGTCGTTCCTCCTCCACTATGCTGCCAGGATTCTCGTTTGATCCGTCTGTTAGGACAGCATTCACAAGGCTTCGTCCATACTCTCTGTGGCAATTGTTATGGGGTCTTAAGGTGATATATTCAAGTTCTTGTGAGAACCAAGAAGCCAAACTAAGCTACAGTTTGACTGTTCTAAAATGGCGACTGCTATCGAGAAGCCAGTCTGAGTTTGTCAGCCTGAAGGAAAGGTGTAGTGGTTGGATTTTAGATATTTTGGGGAGAATTTCAAGTTATTTCAGTGTTTTTGTTTATTTTCTTTGTACTTGTTTATGTGTTTTAAAAAATTTTAGCAAGCATTTATTTTAGTATGAAAGTTTAAAGTAGGGAGAAATGAAAAAGAAACATTTCTTGATCCCCATGAAGTAAATGGGAATTTAAGACTCCTGCTTATATTTTATAATCACTTCCTTGGCTATCAATATTTCCTTTCCTTACATGTGTTCGCATGTAGTTCCATGTGTATTAATTCTGTATTATAGAGAGCACTATGATGCTCGAAAATTTATCCTTTCAACCTACCTATTTGAATTAAGGTCTTGTTTTAGAATCAAATTGTTATTGGGCAGTCACATTTCATATTATTCACTATGATTGTGTGTTCACATGTCAATAGTGGACCAAATGGAACACATGGAATACAAACAGAATTTATTCTAAAGTCAGGTATAAGGAATTTAAAAAAATGGCTACTTGTGTGACTTACAGGGAAAGAAGGCAAGGGTCATGTTGACTGACCACAGGCTAGAAGGTATCCAATTCTGCTTTCACATTTACAGAGGTGGAGGAATGGCTTACAAACTGTTCTGTGGTTTTACAAGGGTACAAGGCATGCTGTTAGTCCTTACCATATTCACAGTCTATGCAAAGAGAAGCAAAAAAACATAAAAAGCAAGTGGATTGTCATATCCAAGCAAATATCCAAGACCAATGCTTTTTAAAAAGTATACTTCCTTCCTATCGGGCCTCTACATTGAGAATTACTACCTCAAACACTTAAAATTTTGTTTGTTGGCAAATGTAAAAAAAGATCTTGCCAGGTGCTGGTGGCTCACACCTGTAATCCTAGCTATTTAGCAGGCTGAGATCTGATGATCGCCATTTGAAAATTTGGCATCAAAGTCAGTGAGACTCTTATCTTCAATAAACCACTCAGAAAAAGCCAGAGGTGATGCCTTCAGTATAAAGAAGCTCAGGGACAATGCCCAGGCCCTGAGTTCGAACCCCAGAACCACCCTCGACCCAAAAGAAGAAGAAGATGAAGGTTTTATTTTCTTTCTTAAAGTTCTTACCTATGTCTCAATATAGTCTCCTGTAACCTAAGAGTTACACATTGATTTTCTTACTCTGTAAAACTGTGACCAGGTGGCAGTGGCTCACAGCTATAAACTACCTCGGAGGCTGAGATCTGAGGATTGTAGTTCAAAGCCAAACCCGGCAGAAAAATCTGTGAGATTCTTACCTTTGATTAACCTCCAAAAAGCCTGGAATGGAGTTGCAGCTCAAGTGGCATGGCACTAGCCTTGAGCAAAAAAGTGCAGGGATCTTGCCCCAGGACAAGAAAGAAAGAGAGAGAGAGAGAGAGAGAAAGAAAGAGGAAGGAAGGAAGGAAGGAAGCAAGGAAGGAAGGAAGGAAGGAAGGAAGGAAGGAGTTGTAATATCCGAATTCTTAAAGCTTGCAATTGAATACATCCTAGATCACTGATGGCTTTTCACCCAGACATTTACCACTAAGAGTAGTGAGATTCCATTTTTACCTTCATATTATCCTTTCTTTCCAGATGTGAAGGCAATACATTTCTTTCTTTGCCTGCATCTGCTCCCCTCATGCCCTCTTTTCTTTTGCTCACAGCGTGGAAACCACAGTTACAGCTTAGCCTGTTTTGCTTATGGAACTGTGCCAAGAGCAGTTTTGAAGGTGTTTTATGAAATGAAGACATCTGGCAGCTGGCATACTTACAATTCATTTGCCAAAGACAAGTTGCATGTGGCTGGAATTTTCAGCTGAAGGTCACACGCCAGGTAAGAAGGCAGTCAGCAGACCTGTGGCACAGGAAGCCATACACTGAAAAATGGTCAGTGCTGGGGTTGGGGTGGGTTAAATCAAGAAGCATACTTGTCTCCTTGTCCACCCCTTTCCTTTAAAGGAAGTAAAAGAAGCAAAATATGCAAGCCCAGTAAATTGACAGCGCATCAAAGGACTGTAACATATACATGGAAATTTTGGCAATTAAGCAAGTGGAAAAGGAATGGGGAAGGGGGAAATATAGATGGAGATCTGAATTTGATATACCATCAGATAAATATGTTCCAACCAGTTGAATGGTCAGTCTCTCAAAAAGAAATAGCCTGCAGGCACTGATGACTCATGTTAGCAATCCTTGCTAATACTCAGTGGGGTGAGATCTGAGCATTGAAGTTTGAAGCCAGCCCAGGCAGGAAAGTCTGTGAGACTTTTATTTCCAATCAACCACCAAAATGGCAGACATGGAGATGTTCCTCAAGTGTTAGAGTACCAGCCTTGAGTGGAAAAGCTAAGGGGCAGCACCCAGAACCTGAGTTCAAGCCCAAGTTCTAACACACACACAAACCACACACACACATACACACACACACACACACAAATGGCCTGAAGGATTAGGAATTCACAGTTCTCCCCATAGTAAATTACTAACAGCATATTAGTGAATTTTTCTATTAGTGAAGATTTACTTGGTATTTGATAATATTGTGTTTTCTGTTTTTAAAGTCTTTCCTTCTAACTGGGAATCACTAAATACTAGTGCAATGAAATGATACTTTGCAAATCAATTGGTCTTTGTGACTTCACACTTGTTTTAAATAAAACTGTGATCATTTCATTTGTTGGGGGGCTTGTTTCATTTTGTTTGCTGCAAAAAGAATTTGCCATGTAAATGTGGGAGTTTTGTAATTGATGACCATAATTGGCCTAATAGAACAAAAGATGAAAATAATCTTACCACACTGACCATCTCTCTCTAACAAATTTGAACATTATCAAAGTAATGTGGGCCATATTTGATATATAAACAATGAGATTTGTTTATTAAGCAATAGACATACTAACATTAGATCTTGATATTTCTCCACTCAACAATTCTAACATTCTTATACTTTTATACTTCTAAATCAGGTCTGTCATTGCTAGTGAGTGTACCTATCTTCTGAGCAAACATTATGTAAGAATGCTTTGATCAATGGAAAAAGAAGAACTGAGTGTGGCAGGTGTTGGTAGCTCCTGACTGTAAACCTAGCTACTCAAGAGGCTTGAGATATGAGTTTTGTGGTTCAAAGCCAGGCCAGGTTGACATATCTAAGAGTCCAGCAAAAAGTAAGAGGTGGATAAAGAAGATTTTTTTTTTGCCAGTCCTGGGGCTTGAACTCAGGGATTGGGCACTGTCCTTGAACTTCTTTTGTTCAAGGCTAGCAGTCTACCGCTTGAGCCACAGTGCCACTTCCTAGAAGTGGAAATGTGACTTAAATAGTAGAGCAAGAGCTTGAGGCCCTGAGTTTCAGCCTTAGTACAGGCACAGGCAGAGGCAAAGACACAGGCACACACACACACAAACACACACACACACACACCGATTGTGAGAGACAGTTGATCCTCATCTTATCTCAGATGACAATAAAATGACTTGCCAGACAGATTGCAAATCTGAGTGCAGCCTAAGTGGAGGGTCCAGCCTCCAAATACCTACCTTTGGAATGTACATTATTGACCTGCACTGTTTCCCTGTCAAAACTGATTTAAAAGGATGGATTACTGTTAATTGTTTTTCAATTTGAATTTTTACTTCCTTTTAAAAAGTCACATGACAAGACCGCAGTGTCATTCTCCCTGCTGACAAGAGGCTGAAGGCCCTGGCCCCTCCCACATTGCCAAGGGATGGGGTGCTTTGGGGTGCTGCCATGTATACTCTCTCTCAATGCTGGATTCAGATTGCCTCTGCATTTCATCCTCACATTTGTTCTGGGAAATGATGAAAGAAAAAACAAAAAAACCTCTGTCAAAAGTGGTAAAACTAAACCAGAGAGGGCAGGTTTTTCTGTCAGGTCCCCTGGTCTCAGTGCTGCAACTTCTCAACCCCTCTGTTCTCCGGGGTCTGTTTCTCTTGTGGAACAGGTCCTCTGACCATTGCAGGGGCTCTCAGTGCAGACTCTGGGGCCTGTTTTGCCTCTGGTCCAGCCAGGGATCATTAACTTGTGGCCATATCAGAACGGAGGCAGTCACAAATGGAGTCTTCTTAAAGATGCCCAACTAGACGTCCTGATTTTCAGATGTTGAAGTAGGGGTGGGATACATTTTTGAGAATATTATATAGAAGTATTTTATTTCTTAAAATTTCCTTTATTTGTTCATAGATTCACCCATAACTGCTTCTACTTCCTTCAGTGAAACTAAGGAAGAACAAAATCTGACTATTTTTGTTTGATTTTTAAAGAAAATAGAGTCATAAATACATATGAGGAAGATGGTACTTGCTAATACTGAAGATACCTACCTGACCATTTCAGTGGTCAGAGTTATATCTGATTTTTTATAAATCAGTAAGACTAACTCCTCTCCGCATAGAGCCATCTATTTAATGTAATTGCTCCCCAAGAATTTTTCTTTTCAGTTGTTGGTCTTGAACTCAGGGCCTGTTCCTGAACTTTTTTGCTCAAGGGTAGCATTTTCCACTTTGAACCACAGTGCCACTTCCAGTTCTCTGGTGGTTAACTGGAGATAAGAGTCTCATGGACATTCCTGCCTAGGCTAGCTTCCAACCATGAGCTTCAGATCTCAGCCTCCTGAGTAGCTATAATTACAGGTATGAGCCACCACTACCTGGCTCTAGGAATTTTTTAGTTCTCAAATTTGTACATTATATGAAGTATCCAAAATCTGTATTGCATGTAAGTTAAACTGAAGACCATAGAGATGAATTACAAATGTTTAGAAATAAGTTATAGAACCAGTATGATAAATAAAGTTAAATACAAAAACCAAAGCAATGGGTTGTAGGAAGGATTTGGGTGATCTGTCAGTTCTTCATTTCTCCATATAAATTTATTTATATGGTTGGTTGGTTTTTAACTAGTCAAGTCCCTATTCCTGCTGTGTAGTTCATTCGTAATATAAAGCTGTCCACTCAGACCTTCTAGGATATTATGCCAAACACTGACAAGGACTATTCTATTGTAGAGTATGTGCACTTAAAAATAACTTCTACAATAATGCTAGCTCCCATTCCCCTTTTGAATAATCTTGTGTATAAAATTAACATATGTATAAAAATTATACATAATATATATTATGTTCCTTTTTGTTTATACTCATTAAATGAAGCAAATATACAAAAAATAGTATCAAGAAAGGTTGAGAGGATAGGAAATGTAGATTATTGGAAAGAGATACATTTCAGGAACAATTCCTGGAGTCTGTGTATGTGTATTGTGTGTGTGTGTGTGTGTGTGTGTGTTGGCAATGGAGTGTGTCAAGAACTTATTTTGTCCTTTTCAATATTCAGCTTAAAATTTAAAGTCAAAGTACTTCAGAAGTTAAATACAATTAAATTTAACAAATGTGAGAAAGTTTGTACACAATCATTTCAAAAGCTAGGCTGTAAACCTGGGAAACAGAGCTAGTTGTTACAAAACCAAATGCTATTGATCATATACTATGTATAAAGTGCTCCAAAGCAATTCTAAAAGTAAACCACAATTTCTCAGAAACTCATTTTCTTGTTTTATTAAGATAAATTCTATGCATTGTATATTTATAAAAATGAGTTTCATATTTTCGGCAAGTATAATCAACACTCAACATTTAAAGAATGGTAGTTGATAAATTATATAATTATGAGTTTTTTCTTAATGTCTGTAGGTTACACAACAAAATGAGAATTGCCTCTGTTTTATTATTCAGAAAGTATAATGGTTTATTAAGAATGTACATGGAGCTTATAACTGTACTCTTGGCTACTCAGGAGACTAAGGTCTGAGGATCATGATTCAAAGCAGACAAATCCAAAAGATTCATATGTCCAGTTAACTAGAGAAAATCTAGAAGTAGAGCTATGGCTCAAATGGTAGAGCACCTGCCTTGAATGCAAAAGCTAAAAAACAGTGTTGAGTTCAAGCTTCAGTACCAACACACACACACACACACACACACACACACACACCACATGCACACGCACACACACACACACACACATAAAGGAATACACAGGGGTTGGGAATGTGGCTTAGTGGTCAAGCATTGGCCTAGCATGTGCACGATCCTGTGTTCAATCCCCAGCAAAGCAAAAAGAGTAAACAAATCAGTAGAAGAAACACTTTCTGGCTCAGGGCTTTGTCCAGTACAGCATGCTGGAATATAGTCACATCCTCTTTATTGTTACTATATAAAATATATTAGTTATCTTACACAGTATGATTAGGGCATTAGCATTATATTTTGGTCATTCACCCACTCAACTAATATTTAGCACATGTTATCTACTGTGTTCTAAGGCAGGTACTGTGTCCATGGCATAAATGAAATATATGTGATCTTAAAGTTTGAAGACTGATAGGAAGACAGACACCAATTACCACATCTCTATTTCAGTAACCTACCAGACAGCTCTTCCTGCCTTGGGGATGTTTGCACTTGCTGTTTCCTTTGTCATGGATGCCCATATAGATATGGCCTCTGCTGTCTTCAAATCTACTCAGAGGTCAGCACTGCGGCTGAAAGATGTGTAACTCTAAATCTAGCAAAATGCCTACTTAAATGTTAGAATGAAATGAAACCATTTTAGGAATTACATTGAGAAACAAATATTCAAAAAAGTATGTAAAGAAAGCAAAAGCAAAATGATCTCAGGTGAAAGACATTGAGTACACACAAAAATGAATTAAGCTTTTGAGTAAGTATGAACCTATACTCATGTGACTAAAAAAAAATAACAATCTTGGGCTGGGAAGGTGGCTCAGTGGTAGAGCGCTTGCCTTGCATGCATGAGGCCCTGGGTTGGATTCCTCAGCACCACATAAGCAAAAAGAA
>NW_012267392.1:0-759 GCF_000151885.1 Dipodomys ordii
GGATAAACCACTTGGGTTAGCTGGTGGCATACTCATCATTAGACATTTCCAGTCCTGAGAATGGTTGTTACATCTATTGGGAAAGCAGAGGAGGAACAATGGAGGGCTGCTTAAGCATCTTGAAGACCAAAGAGTACTAGATGGTTAGAGGAAGCCTTGTTTCTCCATCACGTACCAGAAGAGGGGTACAGAAAGGTTTTGGTAACTGTTGATTTTGCTATTAACTTTCACAGAAACAGTACTCCAATTTTGAGTCAGGTGACCACCAACAAATACACCATTGGTGTATTTTCCAGGCATGAAATATAAATCCAGCAAAGCATGAAATCCCTTGTAATGACTAATTTAACAAGAGCCCATGACTTTTTGAGAAGATTGGACCTGGGGCCTAAACCCAGGATATAGAGTGAAGGGAAAGGAAAGGCAATGGGCAGAGCAGAGTGACTGTGGCATCCCAAAATCGTTGATTAGAGTAACAGCAATTATTGTTCACTTCAGTGTAGTCTACATAGGTGGGTTTCAATATTGTAGTTGGATCCACTTACAAGGAATGGGACAATGGTTGGAGGCAAAGGAGTTTCTTTCCAATGGGGCCACATTTCTTCATTATATTTGTCAAAAATAGTTTTGCCATTATTTTAAAGCAGTAATTTTCAGCTGGGTACTAGTGGCTCATGCCTGTAATCCTAGCTACTCAGGAGGCTGAGAACTGAGGATCATGGTTCAAAGCCAGTCTGGGCAGGAAAGACCATGAGATTT
>NW_012267392.1:4999-6309 GCF_000151885.1 Dipodomys ordii
GGAAAAAAGTCCAGTCTTTATTCTTTTCCTGGGCATGTGGTCAAGCCTGACACTTGCTCCAGTTCCAGAGCAGGTTTGAGTGCAAGAATCACTACCTAATTCCTGAGAAGTAGGAGTTGGTGGGAGGAGAAACATAGTGGAAAAGGGCATCATATTTAGTCTACACCTTGATTTATACCTGCATTAAACACCAGCTGTATCCCTTACAGCTGCATCCTTCTTTCCCTCCTTTGCTTAGATTGGCATTGGTTGACAAGGTGGTATAGTAGTTGAGGATCCAGCCTCTGGGCTTGAAAACTGTCCCTACTGTTTATTATTCTGTGTGCATAGGGGAGGTTCCTTGGCTTCTCACTGATTTGTAAAATGAAATCAGCTCTCATCAAGCTGCTGCACACATGAAATGCACTAATGATTTTTCCACAATTCCTGGCATATATATAGATATATAAATATATATCTATATATATAAACACATATACATTTCTTATATATATTTATAGATATAGTATGTATTACATACATTATGTATGATATACATACATTATAAATAGTACAAAACACATACATGATCACAACAAGAACAGCCAAGGTACAAAAATGTATAAAAATGTATAAAATGTATAAAAAGGCAGGGACAGACAAAAACCTGTCAGTCCTAACTCATAATATTAATGTTTTTAACTCTCCAGTTAAGCACCATAGATTGTCCAGTTGGATCAAAAAGCAAGATCCTTCTATCTGCTGTATTCAAAAGACACAACTTGCCCACAAAAATAAACATTCTGAAAGTGAAAGACTGGAATAAAATATATCAAGCAAATGGCCCCCATAAAGAGGTGGGAGTTACTATACTAATGTCAGATAAAATAGACTTTAAATTAAAATCAATGAGAAATGACAAAGAAGGTCACTGCATACTAATTAAGGGAACTCTCCTTCAGCTGGATATTATGATTTAAAACATCTACTCACCAATTAATGGAGCACCAAAATTTATACAAGAAATGCTACTTTCCCTCAAATCTCACAGAGATCCAAAGACATTAATTGTGGAGAACTTTACTACACTACTATCCCCACTAAATAGATCCACCCAGCAAAAACTCACCAGAGAAACTACAGATCTTAAAATCTGCGTAGATCAACTAGTCCTAACCAACATCTACCGAATATTTGACCCAGCCCAAACAGATTAAACCTTCTTCTCAGCAACACATGGAACATTTTCCAAATTAGACCATATTTAGGCCACAAAGCAAATCTGTCCAAATTCAGAAACATTGAAATTATACCCTGCATTCTCTCAGACC
>NW_012267392.1:7515-8584 GCF_000151885.1 Dipodomys ordii
CCCTTTATGATGAAGGCTTTGGAAAAACTAGGAATCCATGGAACATACATCAAAATAATAAATGCTATATATGACAAACCTGCAGCCAGCATTATACTTAATGGTGAAATGTTGAAGCCATTTTCTCTAAATTCAGGAATGAGACAAGAGTGTCCACTCTCCCCACTCCTCTTTAAACTAGTATTAGAATGCCTCGCTAGAGCAGTAAGACAAGATGCAGACATAAAGGGGATCCAAATAAGGAAGAATGTGTAAAACTCTCCCTCTTTGCAGATGACATGATCTTGTATTTAAAGAACCCCATGGACTTCACTCCAAGTTACTTGAGCTGATCAGAAACTTTGGCAAAGGAGCAGGGAATAAAATTAACCATATAAATCAATGACTTTCCTGTATGCCAATAATGAGAAGAGCACAGCTGAAATAATAGTTCCACAAAAAATAAAATAGTAGGAATGAACTTAACAACAGAGGTGAAGGAGCTCTATGACAAAATCTTTAAAACCTGAGACAGGAAATTAAAGCAGCACTAAGCAAGGGGAAAAACCTCCCATGCTCCTGGATTGGGAGGATTAACATCGTGATAATGACAATACTGTCAAAGGCTAAGTACAAATTCAATAAGATTCCTATTAAAATTGCAACCTCATTCTCCAATGAAATAGAAGAGGCAATCCAAAAATTCATATGGAACAATAAAAGACTCTGAATAGCAAAAAAAAAAAATCCTGAGTAGAAAGAACAGTGCTAGAGGAAGATAAATACCAAAATTCAAACTCTACTACCATAGAAAACTCTACTCAAACTCTACTCTACTCAAATTCTACTCTACCATAGAAATCCAACGAGCTTGTACTGGCACAAGAACCGACCTGAGGACCAATGGAATAGGACTGAAGACCCAGAAATGAACTCACAGCCCTATAGCCACCTAATTTTCAGTAAGGGAGCTAAAGAACTATATTGGAAAAAATATAGCCTTTTCAGTAAATGGTGCTTGCAAAATTGGTTAAACACTTGTAGAAAACTAAAACTAGATCCATATATATCACCCCGCACCAGAATCAAC
>NW_012267392.1:11119-11442 GCF_000151885.1 Dipodomys ordii
AACATGGGTAGATGAGGTTGGTTCCAGTGGGACCCCATGGGGCAAGTGATACCTCCTAAACTGTCTAGTGTCCTTCTGTCCTTGGGTTTGGGGGAATCTGCTCCTAGTGTGTGCTCCACCGCGGGCAAGAGGCCTGCCCCAACTTCTCTCTGCTCTTCTGCCCCTATTATAATTGAGTGCCTCAGACCTCTAGGGACCCATGCTACCCTGCCTAAAGCTCCTTCTTGTCTACTCCTAATCCCAGGCATATTCTGTCTGGCCTTCTTTATTATTTGTTATCTCTAAAGAGAACCATGCTCTTTCCTCTAGGGGATAGCCATTCC
>NW_012267392.1:11492-13091 GCF_000151885.1 Dipodomys ordii
TCTGGCCTTCTTTATTATTTGTTATCTCTAAAGAGAACCATGCTCTTTCCTCTAGGGGATAGCCATTCCTCTGTGCCCAACCAGTGGCAGGCCTTTTCCAACTGTCTGGTCACTGAGGGGAAATGGCCTGGTCTATGAAAAACGGAAACCATTTCCTTTCCATGTTGCCTGCCTTGGAACCCAGTGAACACTACAGGCCTCTGCTGGACTGAATGAGGCAGGTGGAATGAAGGAGGCACCAGAGACACAAACCTGTTACTCCTGGATTGTGTTCAGTGTAACCAGCCCCCACACTGGATGATGCTTGGCCATCCATAGGGAATAGACACACAGAGCAAATCATTTCTCAATTAGGCAAATCATCTGTAAGCGGTTTTTCATTTTGCCTAATGTAATGATTTTTCATGTAATAATGTAATGATTGCTTATTCAAGTCAGTTTGGGCCTTAAATACAACATAAATTTCTGATTAATTACCAGAAGGGATACTCATCAGGTTAAACAGCATTATCCCCTTCAACATTACCTTTGCTTGTAGATATTTTTGTACTTATGCCACCTGTGATTGGCAAGGTGTGTGCAGGTGAACTGATGGTTAACAGTCCATCGAGGTCCCACCTCTACAGGATGCACCAAGCAATACCCTTCTCCAGACCAAATCTATAGATCACAGCTATGTTGGTATGAAGTGAACTTCAGAGAAATAATGGAGCCTTTTAGGCAAGGCTGCTGCCAGCAAGGAAGAGCAACAAAGCAGGCCTGCTGCAGGCTCAGCATTGGCTATCATCTGAGATCCTGGATCTTGGGAGAGCTTTGTCCATTTCTCCAGGGAACTATGTCTTCCTAGTAGTCCTTTGCTTGTAGCATAGCTCACCATGTTTTGAATTGAATGTCCAAAGAATGTGGCCATGAAGAAGCTTACTTTCCTCTGGAGTCTGGAACTTGGTATGTTCCATGAAGAAAGGCTAGAGATCCGCCCCAGTGGACTTTCCAGATATTGGCTTTCTGCTTTCCTTCCCTCCCCTGCTCTGTGCTGCCCTGACCTTTTCTTCCTCTTCCTTCCGCTCCCTTTCTTTTCTGTTCCCTTCTTTTTCTTCTTCTCCCTCTCCCCTCCCTTCCCATCTTATCCTCTACCTTAAACAGAAAATAAAAATTCACTAAATAATGATACCTCCTGCCCTTTCCCCAGCCCTTGACATTTACCATTTCACTTTATAAGAATTTTTCAATGCTAGTTACCATATATGAGTGAAATCATACAGTAACTCAAGCTTAGTACATTGACAAAGTATCCTCAAGGCTTGTCTGTTTCAGACCTACATGACACAAGTGATGCACACATGACCCATAGGACTATGTATACATTGTGTTTGAGTTATTATGCCCACATACACACCATGTGAGTGCATGCATCACCATGATTTTGGTTCGGTCACATATCCCTGTGTTTTCACATATATGTCATTGTATATGCATATTCATACATGTTTATGCAAACATGTTTGTTGTTCCAACTGAAGATTGTCAGTTAATCTTTCCTGCTGTCTCTTGCACATTGTTGCCTGCATTAATATTTCTGCACTAGCCATAGCATTGCTG
>NW_012267392.1:13141-13436 GCF_000151885.1 Dipodomys ordii
AGTGCAGTCCGTTAACGTTAAGAGATAGGACTGAGAGGTATTTGGGTGTTCTTGCAATGTTATCCACCTTCTTGGGGGCTGCAAAAACTGGGTTCTTCCTATGGTTCTTGGATTCTCAGTTTGGGTGCAGTGTCTTGGCCTTTATTGAGGTCTTGTTGGTTTTCTATGTGTAGGACAACTTTAAGGATCTTTTGTAGGGTTGGTTTGGTTGAGATGTATTGTTTCAATTTTTCTTTGCTATGGAAGGTTTTTATTTGGCCTTCAGTTATGAAGGAGAGTTTAGCTGGGTACAGTA
>NW_012267392.1:17781-18767 GCF_000151885.1 Dipodomys ordii
GTCTTTGTCCCAATATTCTTATTACAATCTTATTGAGTTTGTGTGTTGGGTAAAAAAAAATCACAGCAATACTTATTTTCAGCATCCATTGTATCATGAACCCAGGGAGTCAGCGCGGTGGGGCATAACTGTAATTCCACGCTACTCAAGGTGCAGAGTTAGGAGGGACTCTTCTATATGTAGATATGTTTTTCTCCCTCATTACTTACCTATTCCATTATTTATTTCTATGTATTTATACCTATGTATTGGATACGCTGTGGGTTATAACCTGACATTGCTGTCTTTATTTGTCACTAGAAAATTCTGTCCATTGGTCAGTAGCAAGTCTGTGTATTGGCTCCTGTGTCCCACTGACTTCCTGGAGTTTTCTATTATTTGATTTTGTGTGTGTGTGTGTGTGTGTTGTCCCAGCCCTAGACCCAGTCATTTCTATAAGGAGTCTGGCTCTCCCCCATTAAAAGAACAGTTTGAGAAACTGTAATCTGGACTTTATATATTCTTTATATGCCAGAAGTTATTGATTCTATTTAACTGAGACATAATTTCTATATCTTTAGGTCTATGACTTTTTAAAATTATCATTATAATGGTGATGTACAGAAAAGTTACAGATATTTAAGTCAGGTAATGAATACATTTTTTGGACAATATCTCCCCTTCCCTTACTTTCTCTGTTTTTCTCTCCCATCTCACCAACAAATTGTATAGTTCATTTTCAACATAGTGTTCAGTGGACTACTGAATTTGTATGACTTTTGTATGACATTTTTTGCCAATTGTGGGGTTGGAACTCACATCCTGGGCACTGTCCCTGAGTTTCTTTGTGTTCAAGGCTAGCATTCTCCCACTTAATCCATAGTACCACTTCTGGCCTTTTCTGAGTAGTTTATTGGAGAGCCTCATAGACTTGCTTGCCTGGGCTGACTTCTTACTGTGGTCCTCACATCTCAGCCTCCTGATTAGCTAGGAGTACAGGTATGAGC
>NW_012267392.1:20500-20818 GCF_000151885.1 Dipodomys ordii
ATCTTAGCCATGGTAAATAATGCTGTAATAAACAGTAGTGCTGGTAGATTTAGTATGGTGTTGTTTGTGATCATTTGGGTAAATGCCCAAAAGTGAGATTTCTGGGTCATAGGGGAGATCTATGTGCAGTCTTTTGAGGAACATCCATACTATTTTCCAAAGTGATTGAACAAGTTTATACTCCCACCAACAATGCAGTTGGGATCCCTTTTGGCCACATCGACTCCAGCATCAGTTGTTATTAGAGTTCTTGATTATAGCCATTCTAACTGGGGTGAGATGATATGTAAATGTTGTTTTGATTTGCATTTCTTTTAT